>NC_059218.1:25348817-25451317 GCF_020615455.1 Coregonus clupeaformis | reverse complement strand
GCAGATTCACAGATGAATAAAAATAAGTTGTTGAAAATCGAAATGTTTGTGTGTCCTTATTTGAGATAGTATACTAAAATATTTGGGCTCACAGGTAAAAGGTTTCCAGGAAGATGGGGCACTTGCAGTCCGGCACCATCTTAGTCTTCTGTTGTCCTCCAGGATCACCATCAGGTACCATACCCAACTGAGAGAGAAAACATTTACATTAAATTTGAGTCATTTAGCAGATGCTCTTATCCAGAGCGACTTACAGTTAGTGCATTCATCTTAAGATAGCTAGGTGGGACAACCACATATCTGTCATAGTAAGTACATTTTTCCTCAATAAAGTAGCTAGAGACAGAGTCTAGTAAAATAAAATAAAAAGTAAAGTGCAAGGCATTCTATTTTTGTCTTTTTGGGGGGGTCGGGTGAGAAGGGGGTCGCGAGGGAGGGTGCTGTGGGATTATTTAAGATCATCTTTGAAGAGGTAGGGTTTCAGATGTTTTCGGAAGATGGACAGGGACTCTGCTGTCCTAGCTCAGGGGGAAGCTGGTTCCACCATTGTGGTGCCAGGACACAGAAGAGCTTGGACTGGGCTGAGCGGGAGCTGTCCTCCCTTAGGGGAGGAAGGGCCAAGAGACCAGAGGTGGCAGAACGGAGTGCTCGGGTTGGGCTGTGAGAGCTCCATTCAATCAAACCAGCATTATGGTATTTACGCACTTCCTCATTTTCTTCATAATATGATTCAATATAATCACATTTGTGTGGACAGTATTTGTGTAACAGTACTTTGTAAACAAAGACTCTTTATGAGCGTTGCTTTGGCGGGCTGGGACTGGGAATTCTAGACTGAGACTGACTAACACAGTATTCACATCGGCATCACAGAATACTGTAAGGTCATGTGACAAATAACATTTGATTTGATTTGATATACTCCGTGTAGACACAGAGGGTGGAAGATTAGAGCTGTCACTCCATGTTACTGAGGGTAATCTAGCAGATAGCTCAGTGTCTGTGACAGCGCAGTACATCCTCCGCGTCTTTCTCATATACTCTAGAACACACACACAGACACAGACACACACACACACACACACACAATATAATACCGCCGGCACTAATCCGTCTGACCTGTGCCAAGGTCTGCTGAGAGATGAAATCTGAACAAACAAAAAAATCAAAAGCCATCCTAAAAGAGGGGTTGTGACTTCTGCTATCAGCTTAGCAGACCCACTGTGTGTGTGTGTGTGTGTGTGGGGGGGATTTTCTTCCAGCCCAGCATTAACACACCTGATTAAACTAATCTGAGTCTAGATTGAATACCATGACTAGTTGATTGGGATGGAACCAAAGCATGCACACGCTGCCGTGGAGGCAGAGTCACATACCTTAACATATGAGTCACATGTGGCGTGTTCTTTTCCCATAAGGCCCTTTGCCTCCATAACTGTGGGTACAAGATTGGGTACATAGAAATGAATAATTCACAACAAACAATGAAATACCATCAGGACACTAAAGGGGACACTTTTGTTGTGTGACTGGTCTCTGGTATTCAGTGAACCTACATGTATGATGAGAGGTTAGGGTGATGGAAGTGGTAGAATTAAGCCCTTTGATATCATAAGGAACACAGTACATAAAGCAAATAGTAAAATGGTTTGAGATTGAGATTTAAGATTGAGATACTTTTAATTTAATACAGGCCTAGATCCTCTTCCACTGGTACACAGTGAGGGTGGAACTATCTGTGTGTTTATGAGGGCACTTGGCGACGTGTCCCACTTTACCTGACCACAGCTGCAACACAATCTCCATTAGTGAAATATTATTTCAGAGATTGTGCTGCACTGGTGGGTGTCACTGAGCTGGGGACATATTCTACTGAGGAGAAATGTTCTGGGAACCCAGTGACACCAGATTCTGTCGACTCACAGTGACAGAGCTTCAAAACAATGCTGTCATTGTGTGTGTGTGTATGTGTGTGTGTGTGTGTGTAACTGTTTGCATCTGTTTGCATCTGCTTGCGGGTGTGCGTCTGTGTGTGTGTCTGTGTCTGTGTCTGTGTCTGTGTCTGTGTCTGTGTCTGTGTCTGTGTCTGTGTCTGTGTCTCTGTGTGTGTGTGTGTGTGTGTGTGTGTGTGTGTGTGTGTGTGTGTGTGTGTGTGTGTGTGTGTGTGTGTGTGTGTGTGTGTGTGTGTGTGTGCGTGTGTGTGTGCTTGTGTGTGTGTGTTCTATGTGTCTGAAAGAAGCATTGCAAACACGCAACACACGCAGTCGGGCCTCTGACTTGAGCTGGGTTGACATTTGTTCCCTTTGTGTTTTCCCTTTAGGCTGCAGAGTGGCTCTCCACCACAGCAACACAAATTAGAGAGAAAACAGCAACAGAGAAACAGAGAAACAGAGAGCGAGGAGAACTAGATGACAATGCAAAATAGCTGGGCAGGAAGGCGGAAACCATACAGAAACACCACTAAGATTAGCATAAAAAGCTGTACAATTCTCATACAAAGCCCAATTTAATATTCTACAGTTCCCTCCGTAATTATTGGGACATTAAGCTTTTTCCTTCTTTTTGGCTCTATACTCCAAAAGTTTGGATTCGAAATCAAACAATGACTATGGGGTTAAAGTGCACACTGTCAGCTTTAATTTGAGGGTATTTTTATCCATATCGGGTGAACCGTTTAGAAATTACAGCATTTTTTGTACATAGTCCCCCCATTTTAGGGCACCAAAAGTATTGGGACAAATTCACTTATTTATGTATTAAAGTAGTAAAAAGTAAAGTATCTGGTGCCATATTCATAGCACGCAATGACTACATCAAGCTTGTGACTCTACACATTTGTTGGATGCATTTGCTGTTTGTTTTGGTTGTGTTTCAGTTTATTTTGTGCCCAAAAGAAATTAATGGTAAATAATGTATTGTGTCATTTTGGAGTCACTTTTATTGTAAATAAGAATAGAATATGTTTCTAAATACTTCTACATTAATGTGGATGCTACCATGATTACAGCTAATCCTGAATGAATCGTGAATAATGATAAGTGAGAAAGTTACAGACGCACAAATGTCATACCCCCAAGACATCCTAACCTCTCACCATTACAATAACAAGAAAGGTTAGCATTTGGGGGGGGGGGACTATGTACACAATTTAATTTCTAAACGGTTCACCTGATATTTTGTTGAAAATACTCTCAAATTAAAGATGACAGTCTGCACTAACCTCATAGTCATTGTTTGATTTAAAATCCTAACTTTTGGAGTATAGAGCCAAAATAAGTAAAAATGCTTCACTGTCCCAATAATTACAGAGAGCACTGTATATTTTTTGAAGGAACTTAACATTATATGACCTACCATATTCATAAGTGCCACACTGTCAAACCTATTTAGCCATGTTAAAAGAAGACAACTGTTTACATGTCTGTGGTGGAGTTGACAACATGGAGCCTGCTGATTGGAGGATGACATCCTGGTACTCACCATGGACGATAAGGAGTCCATCCTCTGGGATGATTGACAGCTTCAGCTGACCTATGGGCAGAGAGCAGACAGGAAAATATTCCTAATGATTGGGTCAAACATAGCGGTGCATCCATGTGCAACTGTGTTAGCGTCCTCTGGTCTAGTCCACAACAATATGTGTGCTTAATCAGTAGGCTTAATAGACGTGAATACATTGTATAACCTTGAGCATAAACATTTGCTTTTATGAATCTCTGGATTTCCTTTTTGCATCTCCAGGATCTGAGATAAGAATATTTCCTGTGTAGTGTGGAAGGAAGATGGAGGGACGGGGGGGAACATTGCCTTGCTGATTACACACACAGAAGAGATCTCCACTGTCATTAACACAAGTTACTCAGCGTTGTATTGTGTTCTTGACTTAAACAGGATAGGTGCTGGGAGTTGGCAGTGCCCTCACCCAAAGCAAACAGTGTTGGCAGAGTTAGCAAATAATCTACTGTTGCTGTGTCCTGGGGCTACGTGTGTTAGCATATCAACCATGCTGCTATTTACCCTGTGTGATATTGACTTTGGCACTGTAGCTAAACCCCACCCACCCCCAGCATTATGTAAAGATGGGATTGGACCAGCTAGGTATGACACTGGCCCAGTGGCCTTTGTGCCTTGTGATGTTTGAGATTCCCACACTGAAGTTGGCATGGCTTTCTAGTTAGACTACTGTATTTGTCATTGAACAACTGGTTGGAAACACTGCTTTAAGCATGTGGTGGGTCACTAGAAGGGAGGTTAAGTGGGTCACAATCCCAAAACGTTGGGAACTATGGGCTGGGGAGCCATGAGAAAACTACGGTGAAGCACGGTCATGGAAAGGAAGAAGGAGGTATTTCCAAGACAGGGGTAAGTACCAGGACAGGGAGGGGAGCGAAGGAGTGCAGTTTACCAGGACAGAGAGGGACTGTAGCTTTTTGGAAGTGAAGGGCACAGCCTGAGAGACAGGGAGTGAACTAATAGAGCTTGGCAGACGAGGGAGCATTGAGCTCGACGCACTACACCCCACAGACCCTGATGCTACACTGCTTTACACAGAGAGGGCATACATACACAGATAGGCACACACACACATACACACAGACACACACATACACACAGACACACACACAAAACACATAACAGTGTTTTATAACACTTTGAGGAATCTTATTTACACCAAACCCTGTTTTGGCTATGTGCACTTGCAAATCAAATATCACTTACTGTTCTTTATTACCGAACAGTGCCTGCTTTAAACGCTGAAGAGTACACCGCCCATTAGAGGGCTTGAAATAATTCAGCTGAAGGTGAGAAAGCAGTAAACCTAAACACATTAGCTTTGAAGATCAACAACAGGTGGTGAATGTCCTAATGATGGAATGAGGAGGTTAGCTAAGGAGCTGCTAAGACACAATGGAGGAAACACCAGCTGGCTATAACAACAGAATGAGATTTAAATATGATCTCAAATAGACCCAGTAGTCAACTAGGTGATTGTTGTGTAAGAACACTTATAAAAGAAGGCTTAACTGGCTCAATCAAACTGAGACACCCATGCCATCACCTGGCCAATCACTGACAAATCAGAAATTAAAAGGATTCACATACAGTATACTTTCATTTAATCTCAAGAGCTGTTACGAAGTCTGAAGGATTTCCCTGGTTGAAACAGGTTAAACAGTACAGGAAATAAAGAGCGGAGGCATTCAATGCTTAGCCAACTGTATGTGCATGCCTGGGGTAGTAGGACTAATGCCATCTCATGCTCTGTCTGTGTCTGTGGCAGCAGTGTGGAGAAACTGGAGCATTGTTCAATGGCCTGCCATGATGTTAGGGTGGTGGGAGGTCAGGGGGAAAGACCCAGTGTCTGGCGCAAACCAGTCCAGAGAGGAGCACGGTGCTCGGGGCAGAGATACCGGGAGAGACTGGAGACAATGGGAATGCATCTGATACACCTGTCACTGGCATGCCAGTCTCCATAATGAAGGACTGAGACTGGGAGAGGGTAGTAGATAGTTACAGTAGAGAGTGTAGGAGACAGGAAGAGACAGGGAGACACAGAACGATATTGGAATTGGGAGACATTGAGAGAGACTGGGAGAGACGTTGAGAGACAGAGGGGGAGACTGAGGGAGTGAGACTGAAATAAAATGGGGCAGACTAGGAAACACTGGCAACAATGGGCATCTATCCGGTTGGCTCCAGCTCATGTCACACAGAACAGAACCCAGCCACTGTACCAGGGCCAGGACAGAGGACAGAGAGAGGTCACAGACAACAATGGCTTGGGCAACACTACAGAGTTTCAACTTTATTCAATCAATCAATGAAATGTATTTATAAAGCCCTTTTTACATCAGCAGATGTCACAAAGTGTTTATTCAGAAACCCAGAGGGCAATTGGTTTAATAAAATCCACATGGATCACAATGCACAGTTATAGTAAATACAATGAGCTAGTACATCAAATCATAAGGCTGACAGCCAACAATACAAATATATACGGTAGACCTACTAGTGATCGACATTAGCAGCAGCACAAAAGTATAGCAAGCCAAAGTTGCCTAATAAGTAAAGTGCTCTGTGCATTCTTAGATAATCTCGTCAACAACATATCAACAATATGCTGACAAAAACAAAAAGCATCATCAACGTCATCACCTTCATCATCAACAACATACAGTGGCTTGACAGAGTATTCACTCCCCTTGACATTTTTCCTATTTTGTTGCCTTACAACCTGGAATTAAAATAGATTTTTTGGGGGGGTTTATCATTTGATTTACACAACATACCTACCACTTTGAAGATGCAAAATAATTTTTTTGGTGAAACGAACAAGAAATAAGACAAAAAAACAGAAAACTTGAGCGTGCATAACCATTCATAACTCCCCCACCCCAAGTCAATACTTTGTAGAGACACCTTTTGCAGCAATTACAGCTGCAAGTCTCTTGGGGTATGTCTCTATAAGCTTGGCACATCTAGCCACTGGGATTTTTTCCCATTCTTTAAGGCAAAACTGCTCCAGCTCCTTCAAGTTGGATGGGTTCCGCTGGTGTACAGCAATCCTTAAGTCATACCACAGATTCTCAATTGGATTGAGGTCTGGGCTTTGACTAGGCCATTCCAAGACATTTAAATGTGTCCCCTTAAACCACTTGAGTGTTGCTTTAGCAGTATGCTTAGGGTCATTGTCCTGCTGGAAGGTGAACCTCCGTCCCAGTCTCAAATCTCTGGAAGACTGAAACAGGTTTCCCTCAAGAATTTCCCTTTATTTAGCGCCATCCATCATTCCTTCAATTCTGACCAGTTTCCCAGTCCCTGCCAATGAAAAACATCCCCACAGCATGATGCTGCCACCACCATGCTTCACTGTGGGGATGGTGTTCTCAGGGTGATGAGAGGTGTTGGGTTTGTACCAGACATAGTGTTTTCCTTGATGGCCAAAAAGCTCAATTTTAGTCTCATCTGACCAGAGTACCTTCTTCCATATGTTTGGGGAGTCTCCCACATGCCTTTTGGCGAACACCAAACGTGTTTGCTTATTTTTTTCTTTAAGCAATGGCTTTTTTCTGGCCACTCTTCCGTAAAGCCCAGCTCGGTGGAGTGTACGGTTTAAAGTGGTCCTATGGACAGATACTCCAATCGCCGCTGTGGAGCTTTGCAGCTCCTTCGGGTTATCTTTGGTCTCGTTGTTGCCTCTCTGATTAATGCCCTCCTTGCCTGGTCCGTGAGTTTTGGTGGGCGGCCCTCTCTTGGCAGGTTTGTTGTGGTGCCATATTCTTTCAATTTTTTAATAATGGATTTAATGGTGCTCCATGGGATGTATTTTTTATAACCCAACCCTGATCTGTACTTCTCCACAACTTTGTCCCTGACCTGTTCGGAGAGCTCCTTGGTCTTCATGGTGCCGCTTGCTTGGTGGTGCCCCTTGCTTAGTGGTGTTGCAGACTCTGGGGCCTTTCAAAACAGGTGTTTATATACTGAGATCATGTGACAGATCATGTGACACTTAGATTGCACACAGGTGGACTTTATTTAACTAATTATGTGACTTCTGAAGGTAATTGGTTGCACCAGATCTTATTTAGGGGTTTCATAGTAAAGGGGGTGAATACATATGCACGCACAACTTTTCCGTTATTAATCTTTTAGAAAAAAAATTAACAAGTAATTTTTTTCATTTCACTTCACCAATTTGGACTATTTTGTGTATATGATAGTGTTCTGAGGGGTAGGGGGTTGACACCTGAAATCAATACACATATCTTTGTTTTTGGTCACATTCAGTTGTAAGAATGCACTGTCGCACCAATGTACACAATCATCAATAACAGGGCCATGGGCAGTTTCATCGGCATGAACTTCAGGATGTGTCAGTTCTCATATTGGCTACGACAATCATCAGTGAACAGGATATAGGGCAGTGGTGAGAGGACACACCTGAGGTGAGCCTGTTGATGGTGACTTTAAAATGATATGGCTCCCTTTCAATTTGGGGATGAAAGTTAGACTACTAACTGAGCCATAATCATGTTCAATGAATAAAATGAAGTATGGCTAATACTTTTGCAAGCCAAGGAACACTTGGAAATACATGTTCAATTAAACTTAGTGGCATAGAGACTATGCAGTATAAATAAAAAGCCGTAAAAAGCAGTCACACATGGGCGTATGGAGCAAGAGACGCCAACCCTGGTCCTGGAGACGTACAGGGTGCATGAGTCTGAATACACACTGTAGATCTCCAGGACCAAAGTTGTTGACCACTACACTACATACAGTATACAGTACACTGCACATCAAAGCACCCAACCACCCACCTACCAACTATACAGGACATATTATGCATCATCGGTCAAAGACAACGCCAACACAACGGCCTCAGCAGGCGGCCATCTTGCTGTCTCCTGTCAGACAGGCCTGTGAAGGCTACAGGAGACAGCCAGTGAACCATTGCTAATGAGATCTTGTACCCTGGTAACCAGCGGGAGCCTGAGCCAAGCCCAACGTTGTTTCATTAACTGAACCCTCTCAGAAATCTTCTCTCTCTTTCTCTCTCTTTCTCTTTAAGCTCTGAATCCCTCCACTGCTTATTTGTCTATTTACATTTCGAAGGCTGGCCCAGTACAGCAACTAAACTATGTCCACACAGAGTTGGTTTGCTTATGTGTAAACTGTGGTGGCCATTGTTTGAAGAAGAGTAAGGTGAATAGGAGTGATATCAGAACTGAGAAGTGTTTTGGTTACGAGACGTGTTTTCCTCAGAGAGAACAGCGATTCATTCCATTTGATCAAAAGGTACAAAGGGTGGATTTGATGAGAGGGAGTAGGCCTTCTTCACTTCTTTGCAAGAATTCAGAAACCTTTTACTTGTAAATTATACAACATACAACCCCCAAATTCATCTTCTTGTGCCTCAGCTGCCAGAACACAGAGAGGAAGGATTTCAACGAAATTCAATCAGAGACTGAAGAGTTTCATTATCAAACGCACTGCTTCAATAGGATGGCTGGATAAATGATTAGGCGATTGAGATAGTGCGGAACACACCGCTTTTCATGCTACCTCACCACTCTGTGCTGTCTGGGTAACTGTAGCAAACTAGCAAGATCTTTTTAGAAAGTTATTGCTTATCTGAAATGGAGAGAAAAATTTAACGAAAAACTGATTATAGGGCATAAAAAGCTTTCAATGACTCAACAATTTATTTTAGTTGCTAGCAGAGAGAGAGAGAGAGAGAGAGAGAGAGAGAGAGAGAGAGAGAGAGAGAGAGAGAGAGAGAGAGAGAGAGAGAGAGAGAGAGAGAGAGAGAGAGAGAGAGAGAGAGAGAGAGAGAGAGAGAGAGAGAGAGAGAGAGAGAGAGAGAGAGAGAGAGAGAGAGAGAGAGAGAGAGAGAGAGAGAGAGAGAGAGAGAGAGAGAGAGAGAGAGAGAGAGAGAGAGAGAGAGAGAGAGAGAGAGAGAGAGAGAGAGAGAGAGAGAGAGAGAGAGAGAGAGAGAGAGAGAGAGCGAGAGAGAGAGAGAGAGAGAGAGAGAGAGAGAGAGAGAGAGGAGATTTGATGGATTGGAAATTGTTTTCCCACCGTAACTACTGGCTTTTTGTGGCTTTACACTACACAGTACTACTCAATTGCTAATTTTATGATTGGATCCCCCCACCGCCAATTATGCTTGGTTTGGACCTCATCCTCGAGGCCATGGTTTGTGAAGTGAAATAAGTTGTGCAAGGCTTGTAAGGAGAACGGAGCAATAGCTCCTCTCTTTCTCTCCCTCTCCTCTCTCTTCTTAACAAACCCCTTAATTCTGTGAACTAACTGGTAACAAAGTACAGTCACATTTAAAATGGTAAAGTCATAAGTACGAATAAGAATTATATAGAAAAGGATATTTTTCAAATGGAGGAGGTTTCTATTGCGATGTGATGGGCATGAAAAACAAGTGATAACTGGTAATGGTTATAATTGGCTCAATTTTGTGAGTTCAAAGACCACTTTGGTAGTATTATAAACTTTGAAACAACTGGTTTCTAGTAGGCTTCATAATTAGAGAAGGGCTGTTTCTCTGAACCTCAGGCAGTACAGGCTCAAGCATTGCAGTCAACCTATCCTCCTTATTTATGTTTAGAAAACAAATATGAAGGCCAAAATTGTGGGGGGGGGGAAAGCACTCATCATGTTTATGCACCCTAATAATCACCCTAAGAATACTTCCAGAACCAACTTAATATTTTATTTCAATTGAAAAAATCTACAAAATAAATTGGCCCACCCTAGTATTTATTGATAGAGATGCACAGCAGTAAGCTGGTTTATTTCTCCTTTATATGTTTTTTCTTCTTGATTTCAATATGGAAGGGAAACCAGGTACTGGTTTTTGTATGTACTGTTTCTTGATGAGTAAAAGGTATTTTTATATCAAATTCTGTGTAACATAGTAGCAGTTCATTCAATTGGGTTTGGGAAGCGCTGATCTTGCTAAAGATTAGCACAAATACAGATGGACATGCTTCAGCCTATTTATTATAACCACTATGCTGCATCAGTTAGGCTATAGGTGATAATGTTTATTGCTAAATAACACACCAGCCTGACAATATGGACCAATATGTTGTTAGGCTCATTTTTGGAGGTGAACATTTTATTTAAATGATGTCACCAGTCATTAATTCTGGAGTAGAAAAGTCACCAGGGCTGCGTTCAGTCCAATTTTTTTTTTATGCAACGATCTATTAAACGGAAACGGTGCTGTTCTGAACAACAAGGTTGAAAAACAGGGAGGGTTTGGGCTTCAAAGCTAGAGGTATTCACAGGTCCAAAAAGTTGTATGCATGCCTTTACCACCTGACCCGATATGCATAAATAAATAAAAAATTTAACGGAGACCCGTTCCAAATGGAACCGAGGACAGTCAGACCCATTCTGAAAAAGGCCCATGGAAAAACAGACCAATGCCAGTTCGGATCCGAGAGACCCATTCAGATTCAAAAGAAGAAAGAGTGTCACGGTTTACTAAGCCAGAACCCAGAAGCAGACCAGGACAAGGTAGGTTGAAACCAAGGTGAGTGTTTATTTAATAGATCCACGAGTGAGGCTGAATAATCCAGGGAACAGAGCGGGTGGCGTGGATGGGTTGTTGAGGGTGCAGTGGTAGGTCCAGTAATGGCTCGGCAGCCGCCGACCATCAGGCAGAGGTTGGGTGAAGGTTCCGGATGAGTGATGTTCATGGCTAACGATCCGGCAGGGAATGGATGTCAGGTCAGAGCTTATGAAGGTGATGATCAGGGCCAGGTGTGCAGATTACTGATGGAATGCAGGTGTGGAAATCAGGAGAGCTCCCGCCTAGCAACGTAGCCCGGCAACCAGGCAGGGAGCGTTCCAGAACCCTCGGGAAACTGGAGATCCTGAGCAGAAAAACTAATACACAGACAGGAACCGACTCAGACTGCCGGAATCGTTACAAAGAGAGAGAGAAAGAAACCTTCGACTGGGCGCTGCCAGCACCATTAAAAAACAAGCGATATTGGCCAAATTATCCACAGTTATGTGTTCTTAATAACGACCTACAGTGCCTTCGGAAAGTATTCAGACCCCTTGACTTTTTCCACATTTTGTTACGTTACAGCCTTATTCTAAAATTGAAAACATTTTTAAAAATCCTCAGCAATCTACACACAATACCCCATTATGACAAAGCGAAAACAGGTTTTTAGTTTCTTTGCAAATTTATAAAAAATAAAAAACAGAAATACCTTATTTACGTAAGTATTCAGACCCTTAGCTATGAGACTCGAAATTGAGCTCACGTGCATCCTGTTTCCGTTGATCACCCTTGAGAGGTTTCTACAACTTCATTGTGTTATGATTTAACTGGATAGAACCCAAATGCAGACAAGTACACCAAGCCAGATAAGTTTTAACAGGTTTATTATAATGTTCAATAGTCCAGGTTTCCAATAAATGGGGAAGAGCAAGTCCAGGTTACAGTGAGGGTACAGATCCAGGTCAGGGCAGGTGTGGTACCGTAATGTCCTAGTGTCCGTGGAGAGTCCAAAGGAGAGGTCCGATAGTGGAGAGCAGGATGGTGGTGGCAGGAGTGAAGCGGAGGCAGGAGTCAGGTTCCAAATATATGGTTGTCTTGACTATGATCTGACGATGAGTGGCAAGTTTGACCGGGTCTTAAAGGGCTGAGGTGATTATGGTGAATGAGCTGCAGCTGGAACCCTGACTCCCGCACACCAGACTTCACTCCTGCAATCAAGGACAAACAGAGGGGGAGGGGAAGAGCAGAGAGAGAGCTACCTAGCAGCAGTAGGCCTAACAGTACCCCCCTCTACGGACGCCACCTGGCGGCCGACAGGGTTTATCGGGATGTAACCGATGAAATTCACGGACCAGAGCAGGATCCACAATGAAGCTCCTGGGCACCCAGGAACGTTCCTCAGGACCATAACCCTCCCAATCCACCAGGTAATGGAAACCACGACCCCGGCGGCGAACATCCAGAAGTCGCCGGACAGTGTAGACAGGACCCCCACCCACGATCCGGGGCGGAGGAGGGGGACGAGAGGGCGGGCACAGAGGGCTGACAGACACAGGCTTGATCTGGGATACATGAAAAGTGGAATGAACCCGTAGGGGAGGCAGGAAGCTGTAGCTTAACCGCGCAGGGGTTAACAATAGACAGTATCTTGAACGGTCCTATAAAACGCGGCGCCATCTTCTTAGATTCTACTTTCAATGGAAGATCACGTGACTTAAGCCATACCTCTTGACCAGGAGAGTAACCGGGAGCCTGGGACCGGTGACGGTTGGCTTGCCTCTGCATGTATGACGAAGCTCGGGACAGAGCTACCCTGGCCTTCCTCCAGACCTTGAAGCAGCGGCGCATGTGGGACTGCACCGAGGGTACCGCCAGTTCCCTCTCTTGAGAAGGGAACAGGGGAGGTTGATAACCCAGAGCACACAGAAAGGGAGACAAACCAGAGGAAGCGTTAGTCAAGGTGTTATGAGCATATTCCACCCAGGGGAGCATGGAGCTCCAAGACCCAGGGTTAGACCCTGTGACACAGCGGAGAGCGGTCTCCATCTCCTGGTTCGCTCTCTCGGCTTGCCCGTTGGTCTGGGGGGTGATATCCAGAGGACAGGCTGGATGTGATGCCCAAAGCTTTACAGAAAGCTTTCCATACCTGGGAGACAAACTGGGGACCCCTGTCGGAGACAATATCAGTGGGCAGACCATGAGAGCGGAACACATGTTCAACCAAAATATCAGCCGTCTCTCTGGCAGTGGGCAGTTTAGGTAGGGCCAAAAAATGAGCAAACTTAGAAAAACGATCAATCACAGTAAGAATGACAGTCTTTCCAGACGAGGGGGGAAGTCCAGTGACAAAATCCAAAGCAATGTGGGACCAGGGCCGACTGGGTATTGGCAGAGGTCGTAGATGACCAGCGCTGGCCTGGGTGGAGTTCTTACTTCGTGCACAGACCGTACAAGCAGCAATGAAGGCTCGAGTGTCCGCCTCCATCCTGGGCCACCAGAACTTCCGTCGCACAAAGTCAAGGGTCCGAGTAACTCCAGGGTGACAGGTAAGGGGAGACGAGTGAGCCCACTGGAAGTACCTGGGAGCGAACAGACTCAGGGACAAACAACTCGGTTAGGAGGACCGCTCCCAGGGTCAGCTTGATGATGTTGAGCCTGTCTAACAATCCCCTTCGATGTCACATGTAATGGCCGCAATACTGCAGGTAGGAGGCAAGATGGGTTCAGGGTTACTACCAGTATCAACAGCAGAATGAACACGAGACAGGGCGTCAGGCTTGACGTTGCGTGACCCAGGACGGTAAGACAGAGAAAAAATTGAATCTCCCAAAAAATAGTGCCCACCTGGCTTGACGGGGATTGAGCTGCTTAGCTGACTGGATGTATGCCAGATTCTTGTGATCCGTCCAAACGATGAAGGGTTGTTCCGCCCCCTCCAACCAATGCCGCCACTCCTCGAGAGCCAGCTTAACGGCGAGCAGTTCACGATTGCCAACATCATAATTCCTCTCTGCCTGAGAAAGCTTCCGTGAAAGAAAAGCACAGGGATGCAGTTTGTTATCTTCAGGAAAACGTTGTGACAAAACCGCACCTACCCCAGTGTCGGATGCATCCACCTCCACGACAAACTGGCGGTCTGGGTCCGGCTGCATCAGAATGGGAGCCGAGGCGAAGCGATGTTTCAGTTCTTCGAACGCTGATTCGGCCCCCTTCATTCCAAGCGAACGGTAGTGAGATGGAGGTGAGAGCGGTGAGTGGTGCCGCAATGCGGCTGTAGTCCTTGATGAACCTCCTGTAGAAGTTCGCAAACCCCAGGAATCGTTGAAGTTGTTTGCGGGTGGAGGGGGCTGGCCAGTCCGTGACTGCAGAGATCTTAGCTGGGTCCATCCGCAACTCCCCCTGAGCGATTATGTAACCCAAAAAGAGGTCTCAGACACATGAAATTCACATTTCTCCATCTTCACAAATAGTTTGTTCTCCAACAACCTTTGCAACACCTGGCGCACATGTAGTTCATGTTCCAGGGAGGACTCTGAGAAAATCAGGATATCATCCAGATAGACAAAAACAAAACGATTCAACATGTCCCGAAGGACATCATTCACGAGTGCCTGAAAAACAGCAGGGGCATTAGACAAACCAAAAGGCATGACCAGATACTCAAAATGTCCCAAGGGTGTGTTGGAAGGCAGTCTTCCATTCATCACCTTTACGAATGCGCACCAGGTGATACGCATTTCGTAGATCAAGTTTCGTAAAGATGGTAGCACCATGAAGGAGGGGAAAAGCAGAATTAATCAAAGGCAGAGAATACTTGTTCTTAATGGTGATATTGTTAAGTCCACGGTAATCAATACAGGGTCTGAGGGTCTTATCCTTCTTAGCAACAAAAAAGAATCCTGCTCCTACAGGTGACGAGGAAGGACGCATAATACCTGCCGCCAAGGAGTCCCGAATGTAGTTCTCCATAGCCTCCGTCTCCGGCCGGGAGAGATTGTACAGGCGACTGCTGGGGAGCGGGGCTCCTGGCTGGAGGTCAATGGCGCAGTCATAAGGCCGGTGAGGAGGAAGAGAAGTAGCTCTGTGTTTGCAGAAAACGGATGCCAGGTCATGATACGCGTCAGGAACAGCAGAAAGATCCATGGACTCCAGTGGAGGTTGAGGCACAGTACTGGCAGGAGTCTGAGCAGAACACAAACAATTCACATGACAAAAAAGTGCTCCATGAAACAATGCTACCTGTCACCCAATCAATGTGTGGATTGTGTCTTATGAGCCAGGGGGATACCAAGGACCAGGGGGGTCTGTGGGCAGTCGATAATATGGAATTGAATGTTCTCCTGATGATTTCCCGACACTCTAAGACACACAGGAACAGTCTGATGGGTAATACGGGTCAACAATTGTCCATTTAGACCCTTAGCCTGCAGCGGACAGTCCATAGGAACAGTCTCCAAATCCATCTGTTGAGCCCACTCTCTATCCAAAAAGCTTTCGTCGGCACCAGAGTCAATCAGCGCACTAACCGAGAAATTATGAGACTGCCACTGGAGGGATGCCTGGAGCAGAATGCGGGGAGAAGAGGAAGAATCCGCTGCTCGGCTCACCAAAACTTCTCCCATTAATGATGAGCCGGGCCTTTTCCCGGACGAACTGGGCAGGAAGGAACGAAATGACCAGCTTCTCCACAATACAGGCAGACCCGAGCCTGAATACGACGTGCACGCTCCTCTGAGGACAACCGTGCACGACCCACCTCCATGGCTTCGGGTTCAGTGCTCCTCGTATCGACTCGGGGAAGACACGGCTTTCTCCGTAGGGAAGATGCAGGGAGGAGTTTGTTGATGACAGACACTCCTCTCCCGGCGGCGCTCCCGAATCCGATTATCCAACCTGATAGTGAGTGAAATAAGATTATCCAGCGTAGGCGATTCATCATATGACACCAATTCATCCTTTAAAGTCTCAGACAAAGCATTGATGAACACTCCTTGTAATGCCTCGTCATTCCAACCACTCACTGCTGCTAAAGTCCGAAACTCCACTGCCATCTCCGCCACACTACGAACCCCTGCCGAAGAGAAAACAACCGTTCGCAGCCTCCTTGCCTCGTACGGGGTGGTCAAAACCTTCCTCATCTCCGTGGTGAAGGCCACGTAAACGCTTGCAAATGTCCGACTGACTCTCCCAGACCGCGGATCCCCAGGCACGAGCGGAACCGCTAGTAGAGTTGATAAGGTAGGCAATACGGGCTCTTTCTGAGGCGTAGGTGAGGGGCTGTTGTTCAAACACTAACGAGCATTGAGTCAAAAACTCGCCACAGGTTCCCATGTTCCCGTCATAGCGCTCTGGAGCAGGAACAAAAGGCTCTCTGATCTGGGCTGAAGGGGTAGTAAGGGCAGACACTTGATTGGTGAGTAATTGAACCTGATTAAGCAGCACCTGACTGTCCTCAGCAATCGTCTTAAACAGGGTATCATGTCGGCCAAGTAAAATGCCCTGATTGGCTATGGCAGTCCAAATTTGAGTGCACTCTGGGGTGGTATCCGAGCTACTGTCTGCTGGGTTCATGTTGGTCAGATCATACTGTTATGATTTAACTGGATAGAACCCAAATGCAGACAAGTACACCAAGCCAGATAAGTTTTAACAGGTTTATTATAATGTTCAATAGTCCAGGTTTCCAATAAATGGGGAAGAGCAAGTCCAGGTTACAGTGAGGGTACAGATCCAGGTCAGGGCAGGTGTGGTACCGTAATGTCCTAGTGTCCGTGGAGAGTCCAAAGGGAGAGGTCCGATAGTGGAGAGCAGGATGGTGGTGGCAGGAGTGAAGCGGAGGCAGGAGTCAGGTTCCAAATATATGGTTGTCTTGACTATGATCTGACGATGAGTGGCAAGTTTGACCGGGTCTTAAAGGGCTGAGGTGATTATGGTGAATGAGCTGCAGCTGGAACCCTGACTCCCGCACACCAGACTTCACTCCTGCAATCAAGGACAAACAGAGGGGAGGGGAAGAGCAGAGAGAGAGCTACCTAGCAGCAGTAGGCCTAACACATTGGAGTCCACCTGTCGTAATTCAATTGATTGGACATGATTTAGAAAGGCACACACCTGTCTATATAAGGTCCTACAGTTGACAGTGCATGTCAGAGCAAAAACCAAGTCATGAAGTCGAAGGAATTGTCTGTAGATCTCCGAGACAGAATTGTGTCGGGCACAGATCTGGGGAAGGGTACCAAAACAATTCTGCAGCATTGAAGGTCCCCAAGAACACAGTGGCCTCCATCATTCTTAAATGGAAGAAGTTTGGAACCACCAAGACTCTTCCTAGAGCTGGCTGCCTGGCCAAACTGAGCAATTGGGGGAGAATGGCCTTGGTCAGGGAGGTGACCAAGATCCCAATGGTCACTCTGACAGAGCTCTAGAGTTACTCTGTGGAGATGGGAGAACTTTCCAGATGGACAACCATCTATGCAGCACTCCACCAATCAGGCCTTTATGGTAGAGTGGCCAGACGGAAGCCACTCCTCAGTAAAGGGCACATGACAGCCCGCTTGGTGTTTGCCAAAAGGCACCTAAAGACTTTCAGACCATGAGAAACAAGATTCTCTGGTCTGATGAAACCAAGCCTCAACTCTTTGGCCTGAATGCCAAGCGTCACATCTGGAGGAAACCTGGAACCATCCCTACGGTGAAGCATGGTGGTGGCAGCATTGTGTTGTTTGGGTGTTTTTCAGGGGCAGGGACTGGGAGACTAGTCAGGATCGAGGCAAAGACAAACGGAGCAAAGTATAGAGAGATCCTTGATGAAAACCTGATCCAGAGCGCTCAGGACCTCAGACTGGGGCGAAGGTTCACCTTCCAACAGGACAACGACCCTAAGCACACAGCTAAGATAATGCAGGAGTGGCTTTGGGACAAGTCTCTGAATGTCCTTGAGTGCCCCAGCCAGAGCCCGGACTTGAACCCGATCGAACATCTCTGGAGAGACCTGAAAATAGCTGTGCAGCAATGCTCCCCATCCAACCTGACAGAGCTTGAGAGGATCTGCACAGAAGAATGGGAGAAACTCCCCAAATACAGGTGTGCCAAGCTTGTACCGTCATACCCAAGAAGACTCAAGGCTGTAATTGCTGCCAAAGGTGCTTCAACAAAGTACTGAGTAAAGGGTCTAAATATTGAGTAAAGGGTCTGAATTTTTTATACATTTGCAAAACTTTCTAAAAACCTGGTTTTGCTTTGTCATTATGGAGTATTGTTTGTTGATTGATGAGGGGGGGAAACGATTTAATTAATTTTTGAATAAGGCTGTAACCTAACAAAATGTGGAAAAGTCAAGAGGTCTGAATACTTTCCGAAGGCAATGTATAACAAATTACAAAAAAACTATTTGTTGTGTTTGGATGTGTTGTGTTTGTATTATTGGTTTTTACTTTCCTAAAACAATAAATGTCCACCTCACGATTCAGCTGTTGGAGTTTGGAGCGCAAATGTATCAGGGCATTGTATGCATATAGGCCTATAGGCCTAGGAATGCACTGTATGATATTAATATTTAAAAAAAATCTTAGACCAAGCCCTAGAGAGACCGAGAGAAAGATTGAGATATGCCGGTGCCATTTACCCGACACTGACATACATTTCTTTATCCTTATCAGATAGGCTATTACTGCTATATAGATATAGGCGTACAGAAGGAGCCTAATTCGTAAATATCCGATCAGAATGTTTTTTATAAAGATAAGCATTATATATTAGATTAAAGGAGTAACTCTGGTAGGCCTAAAACATGTTCTTCATCTCATGTTCAACTGTCGGAGTCAGTTGGAGCGCCGGTGCGCACTGCCTTCATAGGCCAACAATAGCTAAGCCAAATAATAGCCATACCACACCAAACCTTCAAAAAAGTGTATTAACTTTATTAGGGTAATATCAAAAGTAAGTCAAGTAATACAAATAGGTTATTATATTGTGGCATTAAATTAAGTTTTGCATCTCGCCCTCTTAGTTTTTTCCTTTTCATGGTTTGAGTGCGAGCAGATATAGGCCTACCAGTAATTATATATTGCGGCCAACACAACATTACAGTTGGAACTTAATTTAGCCAAAGAAAAGGGCTCAACAGAATGAAACAAAACACATGTTGCATATTTAAAGAGCTGGTTTAAACCTTCACAAAGGTTTTGAACAGGCTTGGCCTATATTGCAGCAATTACCAACAAAGCAAGTGCCTACCGTAGGCCTCCCTAACAAATGGCTAATTATATTTACAGGCCTACTTTTAACCTATCTTAAGGGGCAAAAAATTCAAAAGACAGTTCGAACTTAATTTAGTCAATGAAAATGTCACAACAAAATGAAAGAAAACACTTTTTGCACTGGTTTAGATTCTTAAATAGGTCTACCATAATAATAATAATGATATACAATAATAATAATTATAAAACAAATGACAATAAATACGAAAATAAATAAATTCAAATTCGAAAATTTCATCAAACCTGAATAGCGAGTTGCACACACACAGTCCATTTGGCTGCGCCAACATTCTTCTCATCTTTGTCCACGACAATATTACAACTTGTCCCAACGGAGGACATTCCCCTTGTTGGCTTCTTTTCACTAGGCTATACTTTTTCTCATCTAACTTTTGTTTTACTTGAATGAAAAAGGCCTCCATTTTCACAATCAACAGTAACCTAGGCCAGGCTCTTCTCACTTGCTCTCTCTCTCTCTCCTCAGCAGCAGGCACACATGAGGTGAGCGGCCAGAACCAGTTTTAGCTGGACATAAGCTATACGTTTTATTCAGTTGCAATTGGCTGACACAGATAACAAACTCGCACAGTTCTCATCACCTCACACAAATGAACAGAGGATGGGTCCAGTCGGGTCCAGTTGGTAAATCACTTTGAATTGTACATACCCGAGACCCGTGGCAATTATATCAGATATGACCCAGATCGAAGACAAAACTCAGAATTTAGGCCCCGGACCCGCTCAGGTCCCAGGTCGGATCTCGGAATTTACGGTCTGTTGGACCCGTGAAGACCTCTACTTCAAGTCACACCCGTCACACCCACCAAACAGAGAAAACGTAGGTTATCTAAAAGTCTGTTCAAGAACGTTGAAGAAGGTTTTGGGGAAACGTGTCGTTCAGTACAAGCCGTTACGCAACGTAGCAAATGGTCAATCGAACACAACCCAGAATTGACACAGTAGTTCTACAAACAAATTGCCAAGCGTGTTTACTTTCTGAACTGTTAGAGTTACTGTCAGCTTCCTGCCTCCTGTTTGTCTCCGGGCCTCTAGAGGTCATCTGTGTTCCCCTCTGCCTTAGTTCTTCCTCGTGTGTCCTAATTAGTTTGATCCAGGTCACCTGTGCCTTGTTTCCCCTTGTGTATTTTAGCTGTGTGTTTTCCCCTTGTTTCTCACTTGGTTATTGAGTCCTGGCTATGTGTCTCCTGCTTTGTTCCACCGTGTCTTTCCAAGTAAGGTTTTCTAAGTTATCTTTGGTTTGTTTTTCTCCCTCGTGGAGTTATTTTGTTTTTGCCTCCTGTTTTGTTAGTATACCTCTTTCTGAGAAGAACTTTTGTTGGACTATTTTTGAAGTGCTAAGAACTTTTGTTTTTACATTAAATCTACTTGCCTGGAGTATTGCCTTGGGTGTTTCATTTGGGTCCTACTACACCTCCTCTGTGGCTAAGGGGGTATTACCCCCAGCTCTCCACATCTGAGACCGGAGTTCAAGCCCAGCTTGTGACAGAATAACCAAGTCATCATGGACCCAGAAACACTCAGTTCCCAGGACCTGTTGGCGGTGATCACTCGACATGAGGCTTCTTTCCAGCGCCATGAAGCCGTTCTCAGCCGACAAGAGGAGCTGATGGCTAGACATTCTCAACTCCTGGCCGAAATGATGAGTTCCCTTCACCAGCTCTTTGAACGCCTCCTTGGTCCTCCCCCTTCCCCCAGGTCACCTCCCCAGTGACGACAGGCCTTCTCGGTTGGCGGAGCCCCGACTACCACCTCCCAAGCCCTATTCTGGGGATCCAAGCTCTTGCCAGGGTTTCCTCACCCAATGCTCCCTCACCTTCGAGCTCCAACCCTCAAGTTTCCCCACAGACCGTTCCAAGATTGCCTACATCATTACCCTTCTTTCAGACAAGGCGCTCGCCTGGGCCTCTGCGGTGTGGCAGTCCCAGGAGGCCTGTTGTGACTCCCACGCTGCATTTGTAGAAGAGTTCAAGCGGGTGTTCGATCATCCTGTCAGTGGGCGGGAGGCTTCCAAGCGCCTACTGTCTCTCCGTCAGGGCCCCCCAAGCACGGCAGATTTCGCCATTGATTTTCGGACCATAGCAGCAAGGAGCGGATGGAATGATGAAGCGCTGAGGGTCTGCTTTCAGGGAGGGTTATCTGAGCCCCTTCAAGATGAGTTAGCCACCCGAGAACCAGCTGGAGATCTCGAGTCCCTCATAGCCTTGGCCATCCGCCTGGACAATCGTCTAAGAGAGCGGAGAACGGCTCGCCGCCAGGTGTCTCAGTCCCAAGTTCCTCGGAGCAGCTCTGTTTCTCCTGTTTGGACTCCGTCATTCAGAGCTTCCCGGCTCCTGAACTGCTCCAGGATTCCCCGGAGAGCATGCAGTTAGGCCGTTCCAGGCTTTCTCCCAACGAAAGGGAACGTCGCATGAGGGAGCCGTCGGTGCCTCTACTGCGGGGTTGCCGGCCACTTCCGCTCCACTTGCCCCGAGCTCGGGAAACGCCAGTCCCCGCCCAGCTACAGGAGGGCTGTGATGGGGAGAATTAGAGCTCCTCCTACTAACGCTGTCCTGGCTATTCCAGCCACTCTGTCCTGGGAGGGCCACCAGCATCGGGTCCAGGCTATGATCGATTCCGGTGCCGCAGGTGATTTCCTGGATGTAACCTTGGCTAAGGAACTTAAGATCCCTACCCAACTACTTCCTCATCCCCAGGCAGTTACAGCCTTAGATGGCAGACCTCTGGAACCAGGAAAGGTTACAGAGGCGACTCAGTCCCCTGCGACTTACCATCTCTCAACACCAGCAGGAGGAAACCTTCTATCTCATTGACTCTCCCGAGTATCCTATAATCCTGGGTCACCCTTGGCTATGCAGACATAATCCCCAGATCGACTGGTCTACTGGCACCATTCTAAGCTGGGGTCCCACTTGCCAACTCACCTGTATGCTTCAGAGTCCCTCAGCCCCTAGTACCCAGTTTCAAGAGTCTGTTGACGTCTCCCTAGTCCCCAGTGTTTACCATCGGTTCAAGGCTGTGTTCAGCAAGGCCCGGGCTACTTCCTTACCGCCTCATCGCACGTATGACTGTGCCATTGATCTACTCCCTGGGTGCTGCCCTCCTAGAGGTCGGATCTTTTCCTTGTCCTCCCCGAGCACGCAGCTATGGACACCTACATTAAGGAGTCCTTGGCAGCCGGCCTCATCCATGCCTCTACTTCCCGGCTGGGGCGGGCTTCTTTTTTGTTGAGAAGAAGGACGGGGCCTTAGGCCTTGTATTGATTACCGGGGACTCAACAAGATCACGGTTCGGAATCGATACCCTCTTCCTCTCATGGCCACTGCTTTTGAGCTGCTTCAAGGGGCTTCCATTTTTACTAAACTGGATCTCCGCAATGCTTACCATCTCGTGCGCGGATCCGGCAAGGTGACGAATGGAAGACGGCGTTCAACACGCCCACGGGCACTATGAATATCGGGTGATGCCGTTCGGGCTCACCAATGCCCCCGCAGTATTCCAAGCCCTGATTAATGATGTTCTCCGGGATATGCTTAATCTGTTCGTCTTCGTGTACCTGGACGATATCCTCATCTTCTCGAGGTCACTGAAGGAGCATGAGGGGCATGTTAGCCGGGTTCTCCAGAGGCTCCTGGACAATCACCTCTACGTTAAACCTGAGAAGTGTGAATTTCATGTTTCTCAGACTCAGTTTCTCGGGTTTATTGTCACTCCCGGGCACCTAGAGATGGATCCCAAGAAGGTCGAAGCGGTCCGCAGCTGGCCCACACCTGCCACGGTCAAGGAGGTTCAACGGTTCATTGGCTTTTCTAACTTCTATCGGAAGTTCATCAAGAATTTCAGCTCGGTGGTAGCCCCCTTGACGACGCTTACCAAGGGAGGAGGGACCAAGATTCACTGGGGTCCGGGAAGCAGCAGGGGCCTTCGAGGATCTCAGCGCCGCTTCACGTCTGCTCCGATTCTGGTGACGCCTGACCCAGAAAGACCTTTCGTGGTGGAGGTGGACGCCTCAGAGGTGGGGGGTGGGAGCCGTCCTGTCACAGAGGGGTGAGGATGGGAGATTACACCCTTGTGCCTTCATGTCTCGCCGCCTGTCTGAGGCCGAGCGCAACTACCACGTGGGGGATCTAGAGTTACTTGCAGTAAAACTGGCCTTGGAAGAGTGGCGCCATTGGCTTGAGGGGGCTCAGCACCCGTTCCAGGTTCTCACAGACCACAAGAACCTGGAATATCTCCAACAGGCTAAGCGGATGAACCCTCGGCAAGCACGATGGTCCCTTTTCTTTAATCGATTCCAGTTCCTCCTGTCTTACCGACCTGGCACCAAGAACGTCAAGCCGGATGCCCTGTCTCGAGCCTATTCTCCCGAGGTACAAGAGAAGCCCTTGGCATCGATTATTCCGAGGTCTAGGATCGTCGTACCTCTTCAGTGGGAACTACAAAGAGGGGTACGAGAAGCCCTTGTCCATGAGCCCGATCCAGGCGGTGGTCCTGCCGGTCGCCTGTACGTTCCTCTCTCTGTTCGGGCCCGCGTCTTGCAGTGGGGTCTGAGTCGCCCTTGACATGCCATCCAGGCAGTGCTCGCACACTGGAATTCCTCCGACGGCGGTTTTGGTGGCCGTCCATCAGGAAGGACGTGCAGGTCTATGTTGAGGCCTGCCCGGTGTGCAACCAGGGAAAGTCGACACGCCAGCGACCCCAGGGACTGCTCCATCCCTTACCTATTCCTCGAAGGCCATGGTCACACCTTTCTCTGGACTTTGTTACGGGACTTCCTCCATCCCAGGGCAACACCGTCATCCTAGTGATCGTTGACCGGTTCTCTAAGGCTGCCCGGTTTATTCCCCTGCCCAAGCTGCCCTCGGCTAAGGAGACTGCTGAGCTCCTCATGAACCATGTCTTCCGGATATTTGGCATTCCCCTGGACGTGGTCTCTGACCGAGGTCCCCAATTCTCGTCCCGGTTTTGGGGGGCCTTCTGCAGGCTTATTGGGGCCACAGCCAGCCTATCGTCGGGGTTCCATCCAGAGTCTAATGGCCAAACGGAACGGATTAATCAGGATCTGGAGACCACCCTGCGGTGTATGGCGGCCAGTAATCCCACGTCTTGGGCCACCTATATCATTTGGGCTGAATATGCCCACAACACCCTCCAGTCTTCAGCCACCGGATTGTCCCCCTTCGAATGCCAGTTCGGTTACAACCCGCCATTATTTCCAGAGGAAGAGGTGCAAGTTGGTGTTCCCTCGGCCCAGCGCTTTGTCCAACGCTGTAGGCGGACCTGGAAGAAGGCCAGGTGTATCCTCCTTCGGACCTCCCAGAGATACCAAAGTCAGGCTAATCGACACCGCCGGACGGCCCCTAGTTTCCGAGCTGGTCAAAGAGTTTGGTTGGCCACTAAGAACCTGCCCCTCCGGGTCGAATCCAGGAAGCTTTCCCAGAGATACATCGGCCCTTTCCGCATTGCTAGAAAGGTTAACCCTGTTTCGTATCGTTTGGTTCTGCCTCGCTCCCTTAGAGTTAACCCCACTTTCCATGTTTCACTCCTTAAACCTGTCTTGTCTTCTCCTTTTGCCCCCCACGCAGACCCCCGCCACCTCCCAGGATCATTGACGGCCAGCCAGCCTACACAGTCCGCCGGATACTGGACTCCCCGGAGGGTCCAGAACTCTCTGCAGTATCTGGTGGACTGGGAGGGCTACGGGCCAGAGGAGCGCTCCTGGGTTCCAGCCAGGGACATCCTGGACCCAGGTTTGATCCGAGATTTTCGCACCCTGGGGCCGGGGTGTTCTGGAAGGAACGTCAGGAGTCGTTCCTAGAGGAGGGGGTCCTGTCAGCTTCCTGCCTCCTGTTTGTCTCCGGGCCTCTAGAGGTCATCTGTGTTCCCCTCTGCCTTAGTTCTTCCTCGTGTGTCCTAATTAGTTTGATCCAGGTCACCTGTGCCTTGTTTCCCCTTGTGTATTTTAGCTGTGTGTTTTCCCCTTGTTTCTCACTTGGTTATTGAGTCCTGGCTATGTGTCTCCTGCTTTGTTCCACCGTGTCTTTCCAAGTAAGGTTTTCTAAGTTATCTTTGGTTTGTTTTTCTCCCCTCGTGGAGTTATTTTGTTTTGCCTCCTGTTTTGTTAGTATACCTCTTTCTGAGAAGAACTTTTGTTGGACTATTTTTGAAGTGCTAAGAACTTTTGTTTTTACATTAAATCTACTTGCCTGGAGTATTGCCTTGGGTGTTTCATTTGGGTCCTACTACACCTCCTCTGTGGCTAAGGGGTATTACCCCCAGCTCTCCACATCTGAGACCGGAGTTCAAGCCCAGCTTGTGACAGTTACACCAACAGTTTAAAGTAGTACAGAAATGATTGGTATTTTTAGTTGTGGTTGGGATATATTTACCAAATTATCAGCAAAGTTTGGGATGTATTTTCCCTTCAAAATTCACCAGAAACAACCATTTCACAACTATTTATTTTTAAGAAATCTCACTGGGGCGTTGACCCACTGACCCTCTCCCCCCAATATGCAACACAAAGTTACGCCCTTGAGCTCAGACTCCAAACCTCAGTTAGCATGCATTAATAAAGATGTGAATGGCTGATCACACTCTACACATTAAATGTTTATCTACAAAGTGAAATATTCATGCAGCTTTGAGAATCAAAGCAACAGCTTTCATTTAAAGGAAATCAGCTAGCAGAGTAGCTTTAGGGTGGGTGGGAGAGGGCGGGATATAGGCAGAGGAGAAAGAGAGGGATGGGAGTGATAAAAAGGGAAAGAGAGAAAAACATGTTTTAAATGAGAAGGAGAAGGGGCATGAGACATCCCAGATCCATTTTTGGAAACTGTGGACAATAACCATTGCATCACAGACACTTTTATCTTACATAAGAAATTAAAGCATAACTGAGAGAAAAGTCTACCAAGGGACAAGTGGAACAAGCCATCTGTACTTCACTTGCACAATTCATAGAGCTCAGTATTTACACTATCATCCTCCATCTAGCCTCCTGTCAACTGTGTTACTCACAAAGATACCCGGCCGCAAACTCCAAGACGACAGACTAAACGGCGAAAACACTATCTAAGGCTGTCAGTCTCCTCTCTGCCTCAGCTCTCTCTATTTTGACATCACCCAGTATATTCTCTCTCTCTCTCTCTCTCTCTCTCTCTCTCTCTCTCTCTCTCTCTCTCTCTCTCTCTCTCTCTCTCAATTCAATTCAATTCAATTTAAGGGATTATTGGCATGGGAAACGTGTGTTAACATTGCCAAAGCAAGTGAAGTAGATAGTAAACAAAAGGGAAATAAACAATAAATATTAACAGTAAACATTACACTCAGAAGTTTCAAAAGAATAAAGACATTTCAAATGTCATATTATGTATATATACAGTGTTGTAACAATGTGCAAATAGTTAAAGTACAAATGGGAAAATAAATAAACATAAATATGGGTTGTATTTACAATGGTGTTTGTTCTTCACTGGTTGCCCTTTTCTTGTGGCAACAGGTCACAAATCTTGCAGCTGTGATGGCACACTGTGGTTTTTCACCCAGTAGATAAGGGGAGTTTATCAAAATTGGGTTTGTTTTCGAATTCTTTGTGGATCGCTGTAATCTGAGGGAAATATGTGTCTCTAATATGGTCATACATTTGACAGGAGGTTAGGAAGTGCAGCTCAGTTTCCACCTCATTTTGTGGGCAGTGTGCACATAGCCTGTCTTCTCTTGAGAGCCAGGTCTGCCTACGGCGGCCTTTCTCAATAGCAAGGCTATGCTCACTGAGTCTGTACATAGTCAAAGCTTTCCTTAAGTTTGGGTCAGTCACAGTGGTCAAGTATTCTGCCACTGTGTACTCTCTGTTTAGGGCCAAATAGCATTCTAGTTTGCTCTGTTTTTTTGTTTGTTCTTTCCAATGTGTCAAGTAATTCTCTTTTTGTTTTCTCATGATTTGGTTGGGTCTAGTTGTGTTGTTGTTGTTGTTGTTGTCCTGGGGCTGTGTGGGGTCTGTTTGCGTTTGTGAACAGAGCCCCAGGACAAGCTTACTTAGGGGACTCTTCTCCAAGTTCATCTCTCTGTAGGTGATGGCTTTGTTATGGAAGGTTTGGGAATCGCTTCCTTTTAAGTGGTTATAGAATTTAACGGCTCTTTTCTGGATTTTGATCATTAGCGGGTATTGGCCTAATTCTGCTCTGCATGCATTATTTGGTGTTTTACGTTGTACACGGAGGATGTTTTTGCAGAATTCTGCATGCAGAGTCTCAATTTGGTGTTTGTCCCTCTCTCTCTCTCTCTCTCTCTCTCTCTCTCTCTCTCTCTCTCTCTCTCTCTCTCTCTCTCTCTCTCTCTCTCTCTCTCTCTCTCTCTCCCCTCACAGCTGCTTACATAATTTCCATGCCATATTCTTCTCTCTTTGCTTGTCACAGAGAAGCAGCACCAGCAGCACCTCCAGCACAGAGCACAAAGTTTCCCAGTGGTAGCCTGACAGTGCTGTAGTCACAATTAGCCCTAAAGTGCCTCTCTCAGCAAAGGACCTCAGCTAAGGGAAGGAAGAATGTCTGTCGGGCCTATGTAGCCAATTTCCTAATCGGTAGCTCTCAGAGGGGAAAGCAGTGAAAGGAGACTTAAGTGGCTCTTATTCCAGAGTGGCCGTTCAAGATCTGTCAAGTTCAATTGCGGAACCAAGCACACTGGGGCTTCCTGTTATGGTTGGGTTCCGGCTGGCACAAGTCTGTGTGATTAATGGCCATTTATGGGGTTGGCAAGGGCACATTAACGCTAGTGTTCTTGATGGTATCCTCTTAAAATTCGACCAACGAGTCAATTATAAGGTCTGCGGTCAATGTGGAGGGTCGGGCAAAGTCAGCAAATAAGAGATTGTATGTAAGCACAGTTTTCAAGGCAGAGGGATGAAGAAGAAACATGTCGTTCCAACATGATTTGACACCATTTCTGGGTCAATCTCTCAGGAGCTTCGCTTACATTACTTGCACCCCATCTGCCAGTGCGACAACAGCGGAATGAGAGAGGAAGACAAGTCAGCATTTTGGATTTAGGGGGCGAAACCTTCCACTTATCCAGGGGGAGGCAGAGTAGTAAACAACACATTGTGTGTGTGGCAGTGCCTCTTCCCCCGATGGGCTAGAACACCACAAGCAAAAGCATTACTGAAGGAAGCCGGCAGACAAGAGCAGGTTTACAACACGGAAAGTGCATGGGGCCAATGGCTTTGTGCAGGCTTTGCTGGTTCTATCATTCCTTTTTGTGTCATGTGAAAAAGAAGAAGGAAAGCATCTGCTGCACTACAGTAATGACTCTACAGATGTAATCCTCATCTCACGCTGCTGGTACACAACTACTTCAATCTCTCTGGGACAAATACAGCCTGATTATAGTGCAGTTATAGCTCTGTCTATTTTAAGTGCTTAGCTGGGATAAAAAGAGGGTTTGAGAACAGTGCAGTTCATGATAACAACAACAATATACATGTATAATGCATAGTGTCATATCTAATGGTACAAACCAAGGGTTGGAACCGGTTCAGGGAACAGAACCGTAAACCTGAAAAGAAGAAACATTTTCACAGAACAGAATCAGGACCAGGAACGAAAGTGATCTATACTGTTCCGGAACAGAACCATTATTTTAAAATCATGGGAGCTGGGGGACAAAATGGCGCCGTAGAGAGAACACCGTGTTTCAGCAAGCTCCTGTGGCATTCGTTAATTTCTCTCTTTATATTCATTTTCTAGCTTGAAAAAGTGGTAGAATTTGCTATAAATAATGAGTCTGGACGGCTATTTCTCAAAAGTTTCCGACAACATGCCCAGCAGAACTACTAAGAACTCGAACAAAACCACCACCCTTGTAGATGTGCAGGAGGAGCTAACTAACGTTAGCGATGCTAACGCCATTGCGGATCCAGGCACAATGGACCTGGTGATTCAAAGGATGACTGATAACATTACTAAAGTGATCGATGCCATTCAGCTGAACTACAGAAGGTTGTCAAGCGTGTTGAAGAGGCAGAAGGAAGAATTGCTACTGTGGAAACGTCAACTACATCAATGGACACTAAGATAAAGGCACTTGAGAAACAGGTGCACGAAATGGCGGAGCACATTGATGACTTGGATAATTGAGGATGCAGATGCAATATCCGTGTGGTGGGACTTCCGGAAAATCCTGAAGGGACACGTTCAGTTAAATTCCCAACCAGCGCCCACGGCCTGTGGTTATAAAGTTCCACAACCTCACCGACAAGCAGTGCCTAAGGAACGCCTAAGAAGCTCTGCACACCTGAAGAGGCTGCTGCGTTTATTGACTCTCTCGGGTAAATAACTTTACGCTGCGCTTTTGCAGCATTGGATAACTTTTTTATTCAAATCTGATCATGAAGCAGTGATGTGAGTTCTCAAGGTTTTGAAAAAATAAAATATTAATATTGCTCTGTTGCAAGAAACTCATTTGGATGATAAGGAGCATCTGAAATTGCAACAAGGGGATTGGTCAAGTGTTTCTCTCATCATTTACATCCAGAAGTAGAGGTGTGGCAATTCTTGTGAAAAAGAACCTACCACTTAAGGTGTTGAATTGTGTGAAAGATACATTAGGTTGTTTTGTTATAATTAAAGGTAATATTTACTTTCCCCCAGCCCACCCCCCTGATTTCCTCACTAAGGTATTTCTAGACTTCAGAAAGGAATGATATAAACTGTTTCAGAACTTCCTTTTGCTGGTCGGAACAGTGGAATGGAACGAAAAAAAGGTATGTTTCTGTTCAGAACAAATCATTTTGGTTCCAACCCCTGGTACAAACAATGACCTGAGCCGACCCACCACCAATGTGTATCACCCACAATTTGTGCTAAAGGAGTTAAAACAATCATAAAAGTATTGAATAGATGTAACAGACTATAGATAATCTCCAAATCACATGCCCCTCCATGACTTTTTCATGTATTTTCCAGAGGAGTATATTCTATTTCCATATGTATTGTGTCTACTCATTCTCTCATGGAACAAGTCTGTGACCCCATTAAACCTTGAGCTCCAACTCAACTCCCCCCACCCCCCTGCTGCCTATCCTAATGCTCCTCTCCTAGCTTCAGGCAGTACAGGTAAATACTACATTATTAATGAGTGTTGCCTTTTGAAACCAGGTGCATCGTCCTGTCTAAATACCCTATATGAATGATTTAGCATTTGAGAAATGAGGGGACCCTCATTACCAGCCAAATGACTTCCCAGTACACCTGAGCCCACTAAAGAGATGCTGGTAATAGAGGCTCATGTTCAGGTATGGTGTATCGGTGTATCATGTGTGTCCATTGACGAATTCCTGCACTGTCACTGTCTATTATCAATGTGGTGAAGGAATTGTCCATGTGGCACTGAAAGTTACATTGACCCAAAAGGGTGGAGCTTGAATAACTTCTCAGAGCTGACTCGGTGTGGACACACTTTGCTAAAATATTAAACATAAATGAAAGTATTTTAGTACTTGTGCCCAAGGCTCTTGGCCTCAAGTGCAGATGGATAGAGATAGAGTGAGAGAGAAAGAAAGAGAGAGAAAGAAAGAGAGGTCGTCACCCCCATATGACTCAACCTCTGGAGAAGAGAGTAGAATACACCACCAAAACTACAATTCACTACTCAAACCTCTCACTTGGAGCCAAAACAAAAGAAAAAGAAGACTTGTACTCACCAAAAGTTTTCAGAGTGAACTCGGGCGAGTTGGCAGGTAGGTTGCCCGGGGTGACGATGTGTACACTGGGAGCATCCATCCCAGACTGAGGCTACAGCAGGAGATGAGAGGAGGTCAGAGGAGCTGAGGAAAGAACAGAAATTTGACGCTACCCGCAGCTAGTAGAGAGAGAGAGAGAGAGAGAGAGAGAGAGAGAGAGAGAGAGAGAGAGAGAGAGAGAGAGAGCAAGAGAGCAAGAGAGCGAGAGAGCGAGAGAGAGTAAAATGGCAGACTGAGAAAGAGGAAAGACAAGGAGAGTCAGAGGGAGGAGAGAGAGGAGCAGACTGAGCGCAGGGAAAAGAGAGAGAAAGAGGAGCGAGAACGGGACTAACAGCTATCCCTGTCAAGTCCACATGATTTATTTCTTCTAGAGAGAGTGGGGGAAATCCATCTGTAAAAGAGAGAGAGAGTGCATGTGCAGGAGGGAGGAAGGGGGACAAGGGCATGCCCAGGCAATGCCCTTTTAACCTCCTAAAATCCAACCGCCTGTCACTTTGATAGAGTGACAATCATGGACACTTGTTATTGGGCAGGGCAGGGCAAAGCATTTGACTGAAGGAACCAGGGGGTGGGGTTAAAGGAAAGGAGGCTGGGTTTGAACTGTTGCTATAGGTGACAATGGACCAAGGCCTCCACCCAGCAGCGTTGCAGTTCTTGACACAAACCGGTGCGCCTGTCACCTACTACCATACCCCGTTTAAAGGCACTTAAATATTTTGTCTTGCCCATTCACCCTCTTATTGGCACACATACACAATCCATGTCTCAATTGTCTAAAGGCTTAAAAATCCTTCTTTAACGTGTCTCCTCCCCTTCAAATACACTTATTGGTGAATTTAACGATTGATATCAATAAGGGATAATAGCTTTCACATGGATTCACCAGGTCAGTCTATGTCATGAAAAGAGCAGGTATTCATAATGTTTTGTACACTCAGTGAATGCAAAGCATATACACACTAACACAATATATACTGTACATTTACACTCATATATTACACACATATCAACACGTTTGGTCTCTATCAACAAGATAAGGAACTGTTTATTCAACAGAGTTAAATGACAAAATGTGTTGGCTTTGTTAGTTATCCATCACAAAATCTCTCTCAAAAATAACATTTTTAGAATACATTATCTTGGCAGAGGAATTAATGCCAAGCTAATGTGTTCATCTACACCACTGAACTGCATTGCACTGAACAGGAAAGTGATGACACTGTCTGCTTTAGTTACATCATCAAACCAACTGTAAAACATTTTCTGGAGAGAACCTCACATATTTTGGGGATAGAGGCTAATCCCCAATATCTCTGTTTAAAACAGACCATTACAGCCAATAGCGGATGGATAGTGACTTGGCTTGCTATTGGTTTTGTCTGGATGTTATTTTCCCAGCTCGCCCAGTACAGCTCAAGTAGTCTATTTTATTTTTTGTCATTTAGCAGACGCTCTTATCCAGAGCGACTTACAGGAGCAATTAGGGTTAAGTTCCTTGCTCAAGGGCACACCGACAGATTTTTCACCTAGTTGGCTCAGGGATTAGAACCAGCGACCTTTCGGTTACTGGCACAACGCTCTTAACCACTAAGCTATCTGCCGTCTAGTAACCTGGGGATGACCTGCCCTTTCCTGGCCAAGCTGGGCTAGCAGGGTCCCTACTAATCCTGATTACCAGTCTGTTTTCCACAGAAGGGGTCCAAATGAAGCCAGCGCTTCAATTGATGGAGAGATGAAGAGAGGCTTAAAACGACGACTCACTCTGCATGCAGCTTCCTCTCTCCCTGGCTGGCTACTGTACATAGCCCCACCCCAAACCTGCCACAGTAACCTTAATATGTTATTTCATTTGGGCACATTACCAGAGAGCCTGCGCACACACACACATGCAAACACACACACAACAAACCCTCATATGTAGGACACCCTTTTCCGCAGCCTCGCCACTCTCTCTTCCCCTCACTCCCCTTCTCTAATTTATGTTCTACTTATCATTGCTTCTTAAGAAAAGACAAAGCAATGGTTTGAAACTCCTGACATTCCCGCTGTGCTGGAAAGAGGAATCCCAGATAAGCACAGCCCAGGACAGAGTCTATCTCTGGGAATAGACTCAGACATCCCCTGAGTCAGGCTGGGTAGACACAGGTTATCCGCAGCAGCTATCTCACATCATCTCATGTCAAGAATTAGACAAGGAAGGATTGCACTGGACAATGGATTCAACAATGTCAAGATTCTCCAGAACTATAGTGAATGGAACTTGAGACTGACTTTCTGGCTGCCATGTGTGGTTAATGTCATTTTCCTCTATTTATCTCATGCTAAATCACCCAACATTCCTGGATATTGTGACACTTTCTTTCTGAGGGTGGAAAGGAAGATCTCAGGCTTGGTTCAAAACTATCTCCCACTCTCTACTCTGTCAGTCTGGTTCCCTCTGTTAGACATGATTGGGTAGTGACACTGTGGGGAACTGGGAATACTCACACAGTCAAATATCTTACCCTCAGTCTCTCACCAGCACAGGAGTAAGGACCGTTGTTGTCAAGAGTCAACACTAGATAGCAAAGCATGCGTACACAAAGCACGGCTACATGGCCTCTGTAGCTCAATTGGTAGAGCATGGCGCTTGTAACGCCAGGGTAGTGGGTTTGAACCCCGGGACCACCCATAAGTAAAAATGTATGCACACATGACTGTAAGTCGCTTTGGATGAAAGTGTCTGCTAAATGGCATATTATTATTATTATTATGGCTACAGAGAGCAAAAAACGGCTCTATAGTCTCAAAGCCCAGAACAGACATTTACCCAGAGGGAGACTGTGGAGATGAATGTGCATGGCTGGCTAGCTGCTCCTTTCTTCCAAGTGTCTGGCTTTTCCACCGCCTACCAAACTTCACCAGGAAAAACAGTGAGACAGCACGACCACCCTCTGCCTCCATCTAGCCTTAAGTGGCCAGCCTGCCAGGCTTCTAGACTAGTTTTGTCTAGTACGTTTAAACACATGGCTGGTGAAGAGATCGATTATCATCCCTCCCACAACAGAGCTCAGCTAGCCTCTATGTTCCAAATATGGGTAAATTAATTAATGACCAATTTATTTTAGTTTAAAGAGAATGAGATGAATAGTGGACATCCATATTCAAAGTTGAAATGTGTTGAATCTGGTCTGCACAGCAGACGTAGGTTCCCTGCAGGCCCAGAGCACCTGCCATATGTGCTTGCAAACAGACATCATTAGAAACAAACATTCTTGCAATGTTACATACACACAAAGTACATACATACATATTACATACACACACTGTACATACTCACACAGTACATACTCACACACAACTCACAAGAGCACATGCACACACACTGACATACACACTACTAGCCAGAGGGGCTCCACATTATTCAGCCTCTCATTTAGGTCGAGTCGAGAGAGGGGAAGATGCGGAAAAACGCAGAAGCCAAATACCCCAGCCTAAATCCAAGCAACCCCAGTTAACCTAAAGTGAAGGAAGAATAGAAGATGAGTCTTGGGCAAGGTGTGCCTGATGTATATGACAGTGGCTCGGTCACGGCTGGGTCTGGCCTAGCAAATCCACACTCAATGACATTATTTAATTAAGACGCACATAGAGTAGTTGAATTAAAAGGGTATTTTGGGAGATGGAAACTGCACTCTCTATGCGACAGAATATCTTTAAAATGATTACCCTTCCATAGAGAGACGGAGACCCCATCACTTCAATACCATCTATGGCTGGACTGAAAGTGGAGACTGGATTTGACAGATTTTGCGTGTGTGTGCGTGCGTGCGTTTGTGCGTGTGTGTGTGTGTGATCGATTCCTAGTTAAACAATTGCCATCCTACCTCCGAAGCCATAGGGAAGTTTTCAATTGTATACCTCGTGTCCTCTCTCCTTGTCTCCTTCTCAAAACGCATGGGATTAGAAAGCCAGAGGTTCCTCCCCTCTGACCTTCTCCTCCAATGGGTTTTGAGAAGGAGACGAGGAGAGAGGAAGCAAGTATTTAGTATTATATTCGGCTCCCCATTAGCTGTTGCTGAAGAAGCAGCTACTCTTCCTGGGGTCCACACAAAACATAAAACGTATCTCCCTCTCCCTCTCCCTCTCTCGCTCTCTCCCTCTGTCTCTCTCTCCCTCTCTACCGCATCTGCTGTCTAGACCTCTGAATGCTCGGCTATGAAAAGCCAACTGACATTTACTCCTGAGGTGCTGAGCTGTTGCATCTTCTACAACCACTGTGATTATTATTTGACCCTGCTGGTCATCTATGAACGTTTGAATGTCTTGAAGAACGATCTGGCCTTAATGGCCATGTACTCTCATAATCACCACCCGGCACAGCCAGAAGAGAAGAGGACTGGCCACGCCTCAGAGCCTGGTTCCTCTCTAGGTTTCTTCCTAGGTTCCTGCCTTCATAGGGAGTTTTTCCTAGCCCCCATGCTTCTACATCTGCATTGCTTGCTCTTTGGGGGTTTAGTCTGGGTTTCTGTATAAGCACTTTGTGACATCTGCTGATGTAAAAAGGACTTTATAAATACATTTGATTGATTGATTGACAGAATACCGAACATCAATAGATAAGAACAGTTACACACATTACTGACAGTTACCCACACATCAGTACCTATACATATGCGTAAGCGTTATTTAGGTCAGATAGGGAAGAGGCGTTCTGCTGTGAGGTGTTATTTTACTCCTTTTTTTTAAGCAAATTTTGCTGTTTGCTTGAGTAATTTGAGATGGAAGGGAGTTCCATGCGATCATGGCTCTATATAATACTGTACACTGCCTCTGGATTTGGGGACTGTGAAGAGACCCCTGGTGGCATGTCTGGTGGGGTAAGGGCATTTCCATCAAAAAGGACCCATGAGCACCAGCATGTGAGGATTATAGGAGCATATCAAATTGGGTGTCAAATGAAAGCTAAGAGTCTATATTACGGCATAGAAACATTTTTCTACCATTTTCCATCTTAAAAACTAAGCATAAGTAAAGGCTTTGATTTCTGGGTAAACAGATGGATAAAGGACCTTAAAAATCATCTACCAGAAAAAGTTAAAAAAGGTATCAGATATACATCAAAACCCAATAATGTTGATGTAAATGTTGATTTTACTTACACTACATGACCAAAAGCATGTGGACACCTGCTCGTCGAACATCACATTCCAAAATCATCGGCATTAATATGGGGTTGGTCTTCCTTTGCTGCTATAACAGCCTCCACTCTTCTGGGAAGGCTTTCCACTAGATGTTGGAACATTGCTGCGGGGACTTGCTTCCATTCAGCCACAAGAGCATTAGTGAGATCAGGCACTGATGTTGGGCGATTAGGCCTGGCTCGCAATCGGTGTTCCAATTCATCCCAAAAGTGTTCGATGGGGTTGAGGTCAGGGCTCTGTGCAGGCCAGTCAAGTTCTTCCACACCGATCTCGACAAACCATTTCTGTATAGACCTCGCTTTGTGCACAGGGGCATTGTCATGCTGAAACAGGAAAGGGCCTTCCCAAAACTGTTGCCACAAAGTTGGAAGCACAGAATCATCTAGAATGTCATTATATGCTGTAGCATTAAGATTTCCCTTCACTGGAACTAAGGGGCCTAGCCCGAACCATGAAAAACAGCCCCAGACCATTATTCCTACTCCACCAAACTTTACATTTGGCACTATGCATTGGGGCAGGTAGCATTCTCCTTGCATCTGCCAAACCCAGATTTGTCCGTCAGACTGCCAGATGGTGAAGCGTGATTCATGCCTACAGAGAACGCATTTCCACTGCTCCAGAGTCCAATGGCGGCGAGCTTTAAACCACTCCATCCGATGCTTGGCATTGCACATGGTGATCTTAAGCTTGTGTGAGGCTGCTCGGCCATGGAAACCCATTTCATGAAGCTCCCGACTAACAGTTATTGTACTGACGTTGCTTCCAGAGGCAGTTTGGAACTCGGTAGTGAATGTTGCAACTGAGGGTAGACGATTTTTATGCGCTATTCGCTTCAGCACTCGGCGGTCCCGTTCTGTGAGCTTGTGTGGCCTACCACTTCGTGGCTGAGCCGCTGTTGCTCCTAGACGTTTCCACTTCACAATAACAGCATTTACAGTTGACCGGGGCAACTCCAGCATGGCAGAAATGTGACGAACTGACTTGTTGGAAAGGTGGCATCCTATGACGGTGCCATGTTGAAAGTCACTGAGCTCTTCAGTAAGGCCATTCTACTGCCAATTTTTGTCTATGGAGATTGCATGGCTGTGTGCTCGATTTCATACACCTGTCAGCAACGGGTGTGGCTAAAATAGGCAAATCCACAAAGTGTCCACATACTTTTGTATATGTAGTGTATATCAATTTTGTTTATGAATTATTAAGTGGTTATTATGTGCTACTGTCCTCCCTTCCATTGGCATACTGTTGTGTTCAGATGATAACTGTTTTCTTTCTTTTTCTGTTGTCTGGTGGTCAAACCAAGAGTTGTAAAACAGTCTGAGTTTGGATAATCCCTCTCTCTCTCTCTCTCTCTCAGCCTTTCTCTCTCACTCTCCAGTTAATGTCACTTCTCCCAGCACTTAATGACACCTACCCATGAGCCCGAACTCTTCCCATTTACTTTAACCAGCATCCTCACCCACTGACCACCGACCGACACCGGACGTCCATGGACGTTGAAAAGTAGTTGAAATATGGTCAGTCCACCCTGGCCTTGATGTTAATGTCCACAGACAGACCGGACTTGACGAAATCTGAACCTATCATAGACATATGTTTTACATATTTGGATAGCTAAGTACAGAACAGTACAATACAATGAGTAGAGTACAGTAGAGTACAGTACAATACAATACAGTACTAGATACAGTGCAGTACAGCACAATACAGTGAGTAGAGCACAGTGGAGTACAGTTCAATACAATACAGTAGTACAGTACAGTGCAATACAGTACAGTAAAGAAAAGTATAGTATAGTGCAGTACATTACGTAGCGTACAGTATATTGTACTGTACACTACTGTCCTGAACTATACTCTACTACACTGTACTGAACTCTACTCTACCCTACTCTACTGTGCTGGATTGTACAACAATGTACTCTACTGTACTCTACTGTGCTGTGCTGTGCTGTGATGTTCAAACTTGTGAAACAAGGAGAATGACATTCATATCCATAACTATGCATTTCTGTGTAGTACAGATCAGGGACCCATGATGTAATTTCGTAACCGTAATTTCCGTTACCGTAATTTCCGTTACTGTAAAGTAGTCGCATGAAAACCTGAGGGAGATTTTACTGTTATTCCGTTATCAAAGTTTGCATCTGCACAGATCTTCCACAAAATTCATTTTTCACAAATGTTCAGTGGAAATGTTTAAAATTAGTCCTTGTGGATAGAGTTGTATGGTTTGTTAAACTTTGAAATCAATGTTTTTTGTTTGGCATACGTTTGAAAGTGAAAAGACTGAGTTAAAGTGTAATTCCGTTACAGTGGAATTGCCCATACGTATGTCTGTCAAAGCTATACACGGAGTATACAAAACTCAATATTAGGAAGGTGTCCTTAATGTTTTGTACACTCAGTGTACGTAAGTTCATTTTACAGACAATTTGGGACTTTCAACACAATAATGTTTCTCACAGAAACAAGAATTGATGCAGTCAATCCCTCCTCTACTTTGAGCAAAGTGAGAATGACATTCATGTTGTTGACATTAGCCCTCTATATACATTGAAAGGCAAAACGTGCTGCTCTGTTCTGGGCCAGCTGCAGCTTTTCTAGGTCCTTCTTTGCAGCACTTTACCATATCACCGGGCAATAGTCAAGATCAGATAAAACTAGAGCCTGCAGGATTTGTTCGGTCGACTGTGATTTTAAAAATGCTGAGCATCTCTTTATCATAGACCTCTCCCCATATTAACAACAATTGAATCAATATGCCTTGACCATGATAATTTACAGTCTAAGGTGACACCAAGAAGTTTAGTGTCCTCAACTTGCTCAACAGCCACGTCATTCATTACCAGATTCAGCTGATTTGTTAGAACCAGTAAAGAGCGCTTTACCATTCTTGGGTAGCGGAATGACTTTAGCTTCCCTACAGGTCTGAGGACAAACACTTTTCTCCAGACTCAGATTAAAGATATGACAAACAGGAGTGGCAATACAGTCCACTACCATCCTGAGTAGCTTTCCATCTAAGTTGCACGAAAAAAAGTATGAAAATGTATGCACTCACTAACTGTAAATCGCTCTGGATAAGAGCGTCTGCTAAATGACTAAAATGTAATGTAAATATAAATGTAAATACCAGTTGGTTTCCCACTTTACAGAATTCAAAATGACAATGCCTTTCTTTCATCATTAGGTCTGTTATGCATGATAGTTTGTTGTTGGCAATTAATGCCTGAGTTTGCCCACTTTGCCAATGAAATAGTCATTAAAATAATTGCCAACATCAAAAGGGTTTGTGATGAATGAGCCTTCTGATTCAATGAAAGATGGAGTTCAATTAGTCTTTCTGCCCATAATTTCATTTTTGATTTATTGGATTTATTAGGATCCCCATTAGCCGATGCCAACAGCTAGTCTTACTGGGGTCCGATACATAACGAAAAAGACATTACAGACAAAATATTTTAAAATGTACATACATTTAAAAACATTAACATGTGGTGTGTGTGTGCATCTATCAGTTACACATTGTCACGATCATTCATCGACGGGACGGACCAAGGCGCAGCGTGATATGCATACATGTTTATTAACGAATAAACACAACGACTAAACAAACGATACGTGAAGTCCAAGGCAGCGCAGCACAACATACCTTAACACGGAACAAGATCCCACAACCCACTAGTGCCAATAGGCTGCCTAAGTATTGTCCCCAATCAGAGACAACGAGCGACAGCTGCCTCTGATTGGGAACCACACTGGCCAACATAGAAATAGACATACTAGAACATCAACATAGAAATATACAACAAAGAACATACACACCCTGACTCAACATATACGAGTCCCTTGAGTCAGGGCGTGACAGTACCCCCCCAAAGGTGCGGATTCCGACCGCGCCACATAAACATAACAGGGTAGGCTCCGGGCGTGACCACCACTTACTCTCCACCTCCCTGTTGCGCCCCTGGTCTGGTCTGGACCTCGGCGCGCTGCTTCCCCTCTCCTTCCTCCCACGAAGTACCAAGCCCTGTCTGGACCCTGGTGTGGGAGACCCTGAACCTGGAGAGGGGCTGACGTCTGGGTCTGGACTGGAACCGCTGACTGGAGCTGGACCCGACGACGGTGGATCGAACTGCTCTGGCTCCGGAGTGGAGCCGCTGAACGGAGCTGGACTGGACCCCGGTAGAGCGGATTGCTCTGGCTCCGGAGTGGAGCAGCTGACCGGAGCTGAACTAGGCACCAGTGGAGCGGACTGCTCTGGCTCCGGAGTGGAGCAGCTGACCGGTGCTGAACCAGGCACCGGTGGGACAGGCACGGGCCGTGCCGGACTGGACACAGGCACCACTGGCTTGGTGCGAGGAGCAGGAACAGGCCGGACCGGGCTGGCGACGCGCACCACTGGCTTGGTGCGAGGGGCAGGAACAGGCCGGGCCGGGCTGGCGACGCGCACCACTGGCTTGGTGCGAGGGGCAGGAACAGGCCGGGCCGGTCTGGCGACGCGCACCACTGGCTTGGTGCGAGGGGCAGGAACAGGCCGGGCCGGGCTGGCGACGCGCACCACTGGCTTGGTGCGAGGGGCAGGAACAGGCCGGGCCGGGCTGGCGACGCGCACCACTGGCTTGGTGCGAGGGACAGGAACAGGCCGGGCCGGGCTGGCGACGCGCACCACTGGTTTGGTGCGAGGGGCAGGAACAGGCCGGGCGGGCTGGCGACGCGCTCCACTGGCTTGGTGCGAGGGACAGGAACAGGCCGGACCGGGCTGGCGACGCGCACCACTGGCTTGGTGCGAGGGACAGGAACAGGCCGGACCGGGCTGGCGACGCGTGCGAGGGACAGGAACGAGCCGGACCGTACTGGGAACACACACCACTGGCTTAGTGCGGGGAGCAGGAACGGGTCGGGCCGTACTGGGAACACGCACCACTGGCTTAGTGCGGGGAGCAGGAACGGGCCGTACCGGACTGGCGACGCGCACCACTTTCTTGGTGCGAGGAGCAGGACTGAGTTCCTTTATAAACCCCCGCTCCTTCTGCTGCCTAACCAGCTCCTCTCGCCGTGCCTCTACACCTTCCTTCTCCCTTTTTGCCTCCTGTAGCTCCTCCCTCTGACCGAATAACTCCTGCTCCCTCTGAACCAATAGCTCCCGTAACATGGTGGCCTCCTCTCCTAACCTGCAGATCCGCCCTTTACCGGCCTCCTGCTGCCTCGTCGTCCACACCGTGTGCCCCCCCAAAATTGTTTTATTGGGGTTGCCTCTCGGGTCTCCGTCGTCGGCACGGTTGGCGCCGTTTCTCCTCTCCTGCCTGGGCATTTACCTTCGCCCATGGCCCTTTCCCCGCGAATATCTCCTCCCATGACCACAATTTGCCCACCTGTGACATCGCTACTCGCTCTTCCTGGGCACGCTGCTTGGTCCTCGTTTGGTGGGATCTTCCGTCACGTTCGTATACAGACGGGACGGACCAAGGCGCAGCGTGATAAGCATACATGTTTATTTAAACGAATAAACACACGACAAAACAACAAACGAAACGTGAAGTCCAAGGTAGCACACAAACAACATACCTTACACGGAACAAGATCCCACAACCCACTAGTGCCAATAGGCTGCCTAAGTATGGTCCCCAATCAGAGACAACGAGCGACAGCTGCCTCTGATTGGGAACCACACCGGCCAACATAGAAATAGACATACTAGAACATCAACATAGAAATATACAACAAAGAACATACACACCCTGACTCAACATATACGAGTCCCTTGAGTCAGGGCGTGACACACATATATGTCAGTACATACAGTACACACAACAAATAAGTCACATGGGGGAGCGGCGTTGTGCCGTGAGGTGTTGCTTTATTTGTTTTTTGAAACCAGGTTTGCTGTTTCGCTTGCTCTATATAAGATGGAAGGGAGTTCCATGCACTCATGGCTCTGTATAATACTGTACATTTCCTTGAATTTCTTCTTTTAAAGTACTATAAAGCAATATGATATAATATTTATCTTAATTTCATAATACAGTTTCTTCTTTTTGTTCAGTTTAGTCACATAATTTCTAAATTTACAATAAGTTTGCCAATCAGATGTGCAGCCAGACTTATTAGCCACTCCTTTTGCTTCATTTCTCTCAACCATACAGTTTTTCAATTCCTCATCAATCCACGGAGCATTAACAGTTCTAACAGTCAGTTTCTTAATAGGTGCATGTGTAGGCCATGGGGATGTATGAAACTTACTCCTCACTTACACCAGCAAATAGCTAGCTTTTTGCATGGCGTGATTGGTAAGGCGGCTTCAGGAGGGCAGTCACATGTGCTAGCAAAGCAGCAGCCCTGAGTCGAGCCTCGGTGTAAACCAAATCAGGAGGGAGTGGTACTAGCTAAGCAAGCAGCGTGATGTTCTTTACACATGCTTATCAATAAATGGAAGAAACAATGTCATAAGTGCAGCGTCTGGATGCTCCTCATTACACACATCAGACCCCCCAAAAAAATTTACATCTACAAAACGTTTTGTGTGATCTCTTATTCACTATTTTAGGCCCAAACTTTGGTCAACTTTGGAATTTTGGCTTTTCTGGATATACCCACTATATTATGGTCACTACATCCAATGGGTGTGGATACAGCTTCATACAAAAGCTCTGCAGCATTAGTAAAAATGTGATCAATACATGTGGATGATATACAGTTGAAGTCGGAAGTTTACATACACCTTAGCCAAATTCATTTAAACTCAGTTTTTCACAATTCCTGACATTTAATCCTAGTAAATATTCCCTGTCTTAGGTCAGTTAGGATCACCACTTTATTTTAAGAATGTGAAATGTCAGAATAATAGTAGAGAGAATCATTTATTTCAGCTTTTATTTCTTTCATTTCCATTTTAGTCATTTAGCAGACGCTCTTATCCAGAGCGACTTAAAGTTAGTGAATGCATACATTTTTATTTTATACTGGCCCCCCGTGGGAATCGAACCCACAATCCTGGTGTTGCAAACGCCATGCTCTACCAACTGAGCTACACGGGACGTGGGTCAGAAATGTACATACACTCAATAAGTATTTGGTAGCATTGCCTTTAAATAGTTTAACCTGGGTCAAATGTTTCGGGTAGCCTTCCACAAGCTTCCCACAATAAGTTGGGTGAATTTTGGCCCATTCCTCCTGACAGAGCTGGTGCAACTGAGTCAGGTTTGTAGGCCTCCTTGCTCACACACGCTTTTTCAGTTCTGCCCACAAATGTTCTATAGGATTGAGGTCAGGGCGTTGTGATGGCCACTCCAATACCTTGACTTTGTTGTCCTTAAGCCATTTTGCCACAACTTTGGAAGTATGCTTGGGGTCATTGTCCATTTGGAAGACCATTTGCGACCAAGCTTTAACTTCCTGACTGATGGCTTGAGATGTTGCTTCAATATATCCACATAATTTTCCTTCCTCATGATGCCATCTATTTTGTGAAGTGCACCAGTCCCTCCTGCAGCAAAGCACCCCCACAGCATGATGCTGCCACCCCCGTGCTTCACGGTTGGGATGGTGTTCTTCGGCTTGCAAACTGCCGCCTTTTTCCTTCAAACATAACGATGGTCATTATGGCCAAATAGTTATATTTTTGTTTCATCAGACCACAGGACATTTCTCCAAAAAGTACGATTGTTGTCCCCATGTGCAGTTGCAAACCGTAGTCTGGCTTTTTTATGGCGGTTTTGGAGTAGTGGTTTCTTCTTTGCTGAGCGGCCTTTCAGGTTATGTCGATATAGGACTCGTTTTACTGTGGATATAGATAACATTGTACCTGTTTCCTCCAGCATCTTCACAAGGTCCTTTGCTGTTGTTCTGGGATTGATTTGCACTTTTCGCACCAAAGTATGTTAATCTCTAGGAGACAGAACGCGTCTCCTTCCTTAGCGGTATGATGGCTGCGTGGTCCCATGGTGTATATACTTGCGTACTATTGTTTGTACAGATGAACGTGGCACCTTCAGGCGTTTGGAAATTGCTCCCAAGGATGAACCAGACTTGTGGAGGTCTATACTTTTTTTTCTGAGGTCTTGGCTGATTTCTTTTGATTTTCCCATGATGTCAAGCAAAGAGGCACTGAGTTTGAAGCTAAGCCTTGAAATACATCCACAGGTACACCTCCAATTGACTCAAATTATGTAAATTAGCCTATCAGAAGCTTCTAAAGCCATGACATAATTTTCTGGAATTTTCCAAGCTGTTTAAAGGCACAGTCAACTTAGTGTATGTAAACTTCTGACCCACTGGAATTGTGATACAGTGAATTATAAGTGAAATAATCTGTCTGTAAACAATTGTTGAAAAATTACTTGGGTCATGCACAAAGTAGATGTCCTAACCAACTTGCCAAAACTATAGTTTGTTAACAATACATTTGTGGAGTGGTTGAAAAACGAGTTTTAATGACTCCAACCTAAGTGTATGTAAACTTCCGACGTCAACTGTAGTTCATGTAGTGTTTGTAAACACCCTGGTAGATTGATTAATAACCTGAACCAGATTATAGACACTGGTTACAGTTTGATGAAAATCAGTCTTTATTCAGGTCACCCAGAAAATAGACCTCTCTGTTAACATCACACATTATCAAGCATTTCACACAAATTATCCAGATACTGCTGTTAGTACTTGGTGGCCTATAGCAGCACCCCAAAATAATAGGCTTGAGATGAGGCAGCTGAACCTGCAATCACAAGTATTCAGACCCCTTGATTTTTCCACATTTTGTTACGTTACAGCCTTATTCTAAAATTGATTAAATTAAAAATGTTCAATCTCATCAATCTACACACAATTACCCATAATGACAAATGTATTAAACATACATTTTAAAGTGAAATGACTGAGTTCAAGTGTAATTCCGTTACAGTGAAATTGCAAGTATGTATGTCTGTCAAGGCTATATTACTGAGTATACAAAACACTAAGAACACCTGCTCTTTTCATGACATAGACTGGCCAGGTGAATCCTGGGGGCAATATATGTATATAGCAACACTTCAGGTATTCCATCCTGTCTCTTCTATCAATGTTATATCCCTATATTGCTAATCCTGAATTATCAAAGAAATTATCTAAATCTCAGATATGGTCAATATATGAATGTTATTCCTACATATATTACAGTTTTTCCTATTGCTTACACACTTTTTGCAGAATTTGGCTCATTATGTCAAAACTCAACACACAAGCCAATCAGACATAGCACTTGGAGATTAACAACTCACATATATGCCTAAATGAAACACTGCAATCAAAACTTAACACTCCTTTCTAAAAATGAAATTCTTGCAACAAAACCATACACACAAGCAACATTTGAATTACTCTTTCATACCACCAGCAACACACTGATGGGCTTTATATAAAACACTGCAGTCTTTGTGTTTCTATTTTTATTGTCATTTTATTGTCATTGTCTTCTGTAAAACTCAAAAGTAGAATTTCTGCAGTAATCAAACAGTATTTACAAAAATGTTTTTACAAAAAAAAAATCATTCTTACAGAAATTCTTAACATCAAATTTAGCAACAAAACAAAAGTAAAAAATATATAATAAATACTGGATAAATTGCTATTGGGGGAAAAAACATATACTTGTTTTGTGTGTGTGTGCGTGTGTGTGCGTGTGTGTGGTGGGGGGCGTGGGGGCTTATGGATCACGCCTTCTGTTCGGATCTGGCCACAAGACCTCGTCAACATCACAGGCGATGTCTTCGCAGGCTAGGCATCGGGGAAAATATCGCCTTGTGTGCCGAATCCACCCTTGGATTGATCCCACCTCAATGTCTCCACATGCCTCTTCCATTGCTTGCAGAAGAGTCATGCGGGCATGTGGTTGCCGATCATATACTTTCCACCGCCACGCTGAAAATAATTCCTTGATTGCATTTAGAAAGGGGCTGTAAGGGGGCAGTTATAAAACTGTGAAATGATTATGGTTGTTGAACCAATCTCGGACCAGAGCAGCCCGGTGGAAACTAACATTATCCCAGATGACAACAAACCTGGGCTGCTGTGGTCTGTCCTGCACAACTGCATGTAGTGCATCTAGAAATGCAATGATCTGTCCTGTATTGTAGGGACCTAGAGTGGCATGATGATGCAGGACTCATTGGACACTAATTGCAGCACACAAGGTGATATTTCCCCACGCTGCCCAGGGACATTTACAACAGCCCTTTGTCCAACTACGTTACGGCCCCGACGCCTGGTTTTGGCCAGATTGAAGCCTGCCTCATCCACGTAGATGAACTCATGCGGCAGTTCGGCGGCATCAAACTCCAGAACTGTCTGTAACAGAAAATATTGAATAGTGTTACTGAAAACACATACAGTAACTACAATGTCTATATTTTCACACAAGTAGGGGCTGGGTTGGGTGAGTATAGACAAAAACTACAAGCTACAGGCAGGGCAGGTGGCAGCATAAACCCTCATTCCCACATCACAATATATAGTATGTAAAGTAAAGTGACACATACCTGCACATAATCATGGCGCAGATCCTTGACCCTGACACTGTTCCTCTCAAATGGCACCCTGTACAGCTGCTTCATTCTGAAGTTATGTTTCTGTAGGATGTGACTTAGTGTAGAAATGCTGACCCTGTTGATATTGTTGAATTCATTTCCATTTGCAATTATGCGTTGTTGCAACTCACGAAGTCGGATTGCATTATTTTCTGGCACCATTTCAATGATGGCAAGCTCTTGTTGTTGAGTGAAGAGCCGTTCCCTTCCACCTTGAGGAGGTCGTCCAACCATTCTGTAGAAAATGCCACCACAAGATGTCATTGGTTAGGTTATTTTTCACATACTGTACTTTCAAACTGTACACAGTACTGCAACATCACAATGGTATTCCTTTACATATACAGTACTTCACAGCACTACCCATTTTTGTATAGTATAGTTAGTACAGTAATACTGTAATATGATACAGAATCATGTGACAGATGCAGTAGGTACAGTCTGGAGTAGAAACTTGAAGATATACCCGTTCTCCAGTCGGAATGTCCTTATTATCGATGCTACTGTGTAGCGACTGAGGTTAGGGTGGACTCTTTGCCCAGCCTCCCTCATGGACAGGCCATGATTTATCACATGGTCCACCAGAGTAGCCCTGATGTCATCTGATATACGTCTCCGCACTGGTCCTCGTCCTCTTCCACGTCCTCGTCCTCTTCCACATCCTCTCTCTCTTTGTCCTCCTCTTACTCTGACTCTCATTGCCTCCATGCTTGCAAAGTTCTAAAAATGGCTTACCTGAGGCCTATTTGTAGTGCTAAGGCTCAGACTGATTGGTGTTCTGTTTTCTGTGCAAGTATTTTCAGGTGTGTATGTAAGTGCATACAATTGCCAGATGAGTTTTGCATTTTGAACAGAGTGTTTTCCCAATGATAACAGGTGATTTCGTTTTTGAACAAAGTGTATAATGTAAGAAAACGTGTGTAGTGTTTCGCAATAAGTGTGTTACAGAATTGCAAACAAAGTGCAAAGTTGACATTGTGTTTAAGCTATGGTTACACTGTGTTTAAGGTATGCTACAAGAAGTTTAGGTATTGAGGCTTTGGTCTAAGCATTCGGTTTTAGTGTGTAAGCAATGGGCAAAAACTGTAATATGGGCCGTCTTTGGCCCTTTACTTGGAAGCTTATCCGAGATATTCATAATATTGAGAGAGAAAAAAATAACAAAGCAAGAAAATAACATTGTTTGGCAATCAGGCACTTGTGAGTGTAAGAGTGTGATGTGGGCTGGAGCTACTCTCTCACCCCTTCCAGACTATTGGGTGGGAGGGTGGACAATGATTATGTCATAGCAGATGTAAGCAATGTTCCCAAGCTCTCTGGCAGCCTTCATGGTTGGGATCAGTTATTTTCGCCTCTGTCGCACGGCTTCAGAGAACTCCACGTTGAGGAAGATGTGAAGAGTATGCTATTTAGATTTTCCCAGTGTCTCTCTATTAGTAGTCCTCCCAGTCATCGTCGTGGGTAATGGGGGTGTTGGGATATTTAGTCCTGTAACAACAGGGACCTCATGTGGAGACATTGGCACAGCACACAGACGCTACACGTGCGCAATATCCATGAAGACAGCGCTGTTACGTCGTTTACGCGCGGGCACAACAATGGACTCTGAGTCTGACATTTTGTTGCTAGCTAGCTGGGAAAGCAGCTAGTACATAATTTTCGTGCAGCTAAACCGTTAACATGTCTTTATATTGATTTATGTAGCTATATTATATATCATATAATTGACATAGCAGCTAAACGACGTGCAAAAGATAACACTGTGCCTTCGAAAGCGGGTGAGTGGGAGAATGAACTTGCTAGCTACGATAGCTTCTGATTTCATGCTTTATAACTTCAGCTAGCTAATTAACTGTGTCATCTGTCTTCCTTTCAAATTGAATGAAGATGATCGAAAAGCCTTGTCTCTTAACCTCCTTGAGGTTAAGGACAATTAGCCAGTTTAACTTTCCCAGTGTGGCATGGTACATCCAGCAGCCTAGCCAAATACGTTTCCCCTTCTGTTTGTGCAACGAGACGACATTTGGAAGGATGACCTCGCGAGACCCCTTCTAGCCTAATCTTACAGCAGCAGCATTTTCTTCCCCAAAATGTTAGTGGACACAATCGTCCGGTTTATGCCTGAACTGATCTCATCATCATTGTTACTGATCATCTGAATGGATGCCTCCCACAGAATAATGGAATTACTTCCTGTGCTAGATCCAGAGGACAAACCACAAGCAGGACTGTGGTAAATAAACGTACAGTTCAATAAACTAGGATAAAGTTATACTAGACTTTCAATTTGGTATTCATGACATGGTGTTCCTGTCTTTGTCCCCAGGTATGCTATGATACCCAGAGGAGGAGGTCCAGGAGTTAGTGTGGGCCACACCTGTATATACATCCCCTCTGATGATGATGGCAAGGGGAAGGTCCTGATCATAGGAGGAGCCAATCCTAATGGCAGCTTTTCAGAATCCCATGTCATAAACCTGGGTAAAAACAAAATGTCACATCAACACAATATTATGCCTGGCACCTGTCTGTTTATTGTGTTTCATATAATTTCAATGTTTTATTTCATATCATTGAGTCAACTCATTATCTTACCAATCACGTCAATCTGTCCTGATATACTCTTTGATTGACAGTTCCATGTTTGTCTCTCTCACCATATCAGACAGTCACGAGTGGGACATTCCTGGGTGGGAGGGTCTGGAGGCGCGGTATGAACACTGCAGCTTTGTCCCTGAGAGCTGTCCACAGAGCCTGTGGGTGTTCGCTGGGGCACAGCAGAGTGGCAACCGCAACTGTGTCCAGAACTTACAACTCACAGGTATGGAGATTTGTATAGTCTGATTTTAATACATGGTTGTCAAAGTTTGTAGCTAAGTCGGAAGGTATAGGCCTACAGAATGAAGTGTTGCATGGATTATTTTAGAGAGTAGTATCATAGAACAGTTAAGGATGAATGTGTCTAGTAGCAATGTCCCATACCTTTTAGTCTCCTGAGGTTTTGTGTTGCTACGTTTCCAGACGGTGGGTCGTGGAAGGGTGTAGAGGTGAAAGGGACGCCCCCCTGTCCCAGGACGTATCACACTAACTCAGCCAGCGTCGGGGACCGACTGTTTGTCTTCTCTGGAGGGGACTCAGGGGCCACACCTGTCTCGGACCCCAAGCTTCACGTCTTCGACACAGGTTGGAAGTGCATGAATCAGTCTGCCAATACAACACATACAGTGCATTTGGGAAAATATTCAGACCCCTTGACTTTTTCCACATTTTGTTACAGCCTTATTCTAAAATTGATTAAATACTTTTTTTCCCTCATCAATCTACACACAATACCCCATAATGACAAAGCAAAAAGTGTTTTTTTGTTGTTGTTGCAAATCTATAAAAAATTAATAAACAGATACCTTATTTACATAAGTATTCAGACCCTTTGCTATGAGACTCGAAGTTGAGCTCAGGTGCATCCTGTTTCCATTGATCATCCTTGATATGTTTCTACAACTTGATTGGAGTCCACCTGTGGTAAATTCAAATGATTGGAAATGATTTGAAAACGCACACATCTATCTATATACAGTGGCTTGCGAAAGTATTCACCCCCCTATTTTGTTGCCTTACAACCTGGAATTAAAATGGATTTTTTGGGGGGTTGTATCATTTGATTTACACAACATGCCTAACAATTTGAAGATGCAAAATATTTTTTGGGGTGAAACAAACAAGAAATAAGACAAAAAAACAGAGAACTTGAGCATGCATAACTATTCACCCCCCCAAAGTCAATACTTTGTAGAGCCACCTTTTGCAGCAATTACAGCTGCAAGTCTCTTGGGGTATGTCTCTATAAGCTTGGCACATCTAGCCACTGGGATTTTTGCCCATTCTTCAAGGCAAAACTGCTCCAGCTCCTTCAAGTTGGATGGGTTCTGCTGGTTTACAGCAATCTTTAAGTCATACCACAGATTCTCAATTGGATTGAGGTCTGGGCTTTGACTAGGCCATTCCAAGACATTTAAATGTTTCCCCTTAAACCACTCAAGTGTTGCTTTAGCAGTATGCTTAGGGTCATTGTCCTGCTGAAAGGTGAACCTCCGTCCCAGTCTCAAATCTCTGGAAGACTGAAACAGGTTTCCCTCAAGAATTTCCCTGTATTTAGTGCCATCCATCATTCCTTCAATTCTGACCAGTTTCCCAGTCCCTGCCGATGGAAAAACATCCCCACAGCATGATGCTGCCACCACCGTGCTTCACTGTGGGGATGGTGTTCTCAGGGTGATGAGAGGTGTTGGGTTTGCGCCAGACATAGCGTTTTCCCTGATGGCCAAAAAGCTCAATTTTAGTCTCATCTGACCAGAGTACCTTCTTCCATATGTTTGGGGAGTCTCCCACATGGCTTTTGGCGATCACCTAATGTTTGCTTATTTTTTTATTTAAGCAATGGCTTTTTTCTGGCCACTCTTCCGTAAAGCCCAGCTCTGTGGAGTGTACGGCTTAAAGTGGTCCTATGGACAGATACTCCAATCTCCGCTGTGGAGCTTTGCAGCTCCTTCAGGGTTATCTTTGGTCTCTTTGTTGCCTCTGATTAATGCCCTCCTTGCCTGGTCCCTGAGTTTTGGTGGGTGGCCCTATCTTGGCAGGTTTGTTGTGGTGCCATATTTTTTTATAATGGATTTAACGGTGCTCTGTGGGATGTTCAAAGTTTCAGATATTTTTTTATAACCCAAATTTGTACTTCTCCACAACTTTGTCCCTGACCTGTTTGGAGAGCTCCTTGGTCTTCATGGTGCCACTTGCTTGGTGGTGCCCTTTGCTTAGTGGTGTTGCAGACTCTGGGGCCTTTCAGAACAGGTGTATATATACTGAGATCATGTGACAGATCATGTGACACTTAGATTGCACACAGGTGGACTTTATTTAACTAATTATGTGACTTCTGAAGGTAATTGGTTGCACCAGATCTTATTTAGGGGATTCATAGCAAAGGGGGTGAATACATATGCACGCACCACTTTTCCATTATTTATTTTTTAGAATTTTTTGAAACAAGTTATTTTCTTCATTTCACTTCACCAATTTGGACTATTTTGTGTATGTCCATTACATGAAATCAATTTAAATTACAGGTTGTAATGCAACAAAATAGGAAAAACGCCAAGGGGATGAATACTTTTGCAAGGCACTGTAAGGTCCTACAGTTGACAGTGCATGTCAGAGCAAAAACCAAGCCATGAGGTCGAAGGAATTGTCCGTAGAGATCCGAGGCAGGATTGTGTCGAGGTACAGATCTGGGGAAGGATACCAAAAAATGTCTGCAGCATTGAATGTCCCCAAGAACACAGTGGCCTCCATCATTCTTAAATGGAAGAAGTTTGGACCACCAAGACTCTTCCTAGAGCAATCGGGGGAGAAGGGCCTTGGTCAGGGAGGTGACCAAGAACCCGATGGTCACTATGACAGAGCTCCAGAGTTCTTTTGTGGAGATGGGAGAACCTTCCAGAAGGACAACCATCTCTGCAGCACTCCACCAATCAGGCCTTTATGGTAGAGTGGCCAGACGGAAGCCACTCCTTAGTAAAAGGCACCTAAAGGACTCTCAGACCATGAGAAACAAGATTCTCTGGTCTGATGAAACCAAGATTGTCCTGAATGCCAAACGTCACATCTGGAGAAAACCTGGCACTATCCCTACGGTGAAGCATGGTGATGGCAGCATCATGCTGTGGGGATGTTTTTCAGCGGCAGGGACTGAGAGACTAGTCAGGATCGAGGGAAAGATGAACGGAGCAAAGTACGAGAGATCCTTGATGAAAACCTTCTCCAGAGCGCTGAGGACCTCAGACTGGGGCGAAGGTTCACCTTTCAACAGGACAACGACCCTAAGCACACAGCCAAGACAACACAGGAGTGGCTTCGGGACAAGTCTATGAATGTGCTTGAGTGGCCCAGCCAGAGCCCGCACTTGAACCCGATCAAACATCTCTGGAGAGACCTGAAAATAGCTGTGCAGCGACACTCCCCATCCAACCTGACAGAGCTTGAGAGGATCTGCAGAGAAGAATGGGAGAAACTCCCCAAATACAGGTGTGCCAAGCTTGTAGCGTCATACCCAAGAAGACTCAAGGCTGTAATTGCTGCCAAAGGTGCTTCAACAAAGTACTGAGTAAAGGGTCTGAATACTTATGTAAATGTGATTTAAAAAAAATATATATATACATTTGCAAAACATTCTAAAAACCTATTTTTGCTTTGTCATTATGGGGTATTGTGTGTAGATTGATGAGGGGGGAAAACAATTAAATCAATTTTAGAATAAGGCTGTAACGTAACAAAATGTGGAAAAAGTCAAGGGGTCTGAATACTTTCCGAATGCACTGTACATTTACACTCATATTACACATATAAACACATGCTTGGTCTCTATCAACAAGAGAAGGAGCTGTTTATTCAACAGAGTTAAATGACAAAATGTGTTGGCTTTGTTTGTTATCCATCACAAAGTGGTGCAGCGGTCTAAGGCACTGCATCTCAGTGCTTGAGGCGTCACTACAGACCCCCTGGTTCGATTCCAGGCTGTATCACAACCGGCCGTGATTGGGAGTCCCATAGGGCGGCGCACAATTGGCCCAGCGTCGTCCGGGTTTGGCCAGTGTAGGCCGTCGTAGGCCGTCATTGTAAATAAGAATTTGTTCTTAACTGACTTGCCTAGTTAAATAAAGGTTAAAAAAATACTTTCCGAATGCACTGTACAACACATTTACACAGTAGTTACAGAGGAACCAGCCCAATTGCGTATCAAAAGCTCAGTAGTTAGAGGCAACAAGCTTATGGGCCAAATTCAGCCTTTAAAGTGAAATTTAAAGTTAGGAGGAGATATTTTGTGTTTTCCTCTGTCTCCGTTTGTAGTTTCCTGCACCTGGTCTCAGCCAGACACACAGGGCAGACATCCTCCTGCTAGACACGGCCACATGGTGACAGCGGTGGGATCCAAACTCTATATCCATGGAGGTGTGGCGGGAGAGAAGTTCCACAGCGACATCTACTCTCTGGACACCAGTAAGTATTCAAGTCAGTCATACACATGAATAACTTGATCCTGCATTAGTTGTATTATATTGTTTCCTCTGTTGTAATAGAGAATAGAATAGAATAGAATGGAATGGCTTCCAGTCGAAGCTCAAGACCCTGGTGCTTGCCTAAGGAGCAGCAAGGGGAACTGCCCCTCCTTACCTTCAGGCTATGCTCATAACCTACATCCCAACCCGAGCACTTCATTCCACCACCTCTGGTCTCTTGGCCCTCCCACCCCGCTTAGCCCAGTCATAGTTCTTCTGTGTACTGGCACCCCAATGGAGTACCACAGTATGAGTCATAATAACCATAAAACCTTGCTGTCAAACGGAAATGGTTCCAATCATTTATTCTTCCCATAGGCGATTTTTGAAACACTTAAAATAAGGGCTGTGTTACATGTAGGCTTACCCTGGCGTGACGTTTTGATAACCAAAGCACTGACTTTGCTGATAAAAACTGAGTGAAAATGTACTTGATACGATTGTAATGTTGTCTCACCTAGATATCTTAAGATGAATGCGCTAAATGACTCAAATGTAGTTCCAGTGAAATCTCTAATTCTATGTTGGCATGAGAAGTGGTATGGCTGGTCCTGTTAACTATTTGAGTGCTACACTTTATCTAGGCAGTATGAAGTGGGAGAAGGTCCAAGCCAAAGGAGACATCCCCCCGGGGGTGGCTGCCCACTCAGCTGTGGCCCTCGGAAAGAACATCTACATCTTTGGCGGGATGACCTCAGAAGGGGCCAGCAATGCAATGTACAGATTTCAGTGTGGTGAGGCCAAAATGTTTAATGAATATGGTCATACTTTGAGATGTAATTTTAAAGGTAATAATTGCCACACAAGTCATTTATGTATATATCCTAGAGAGAATACATTATTGAAAGCCATACGGTTTTGTGATACTAATGTACCTTGAGTATTTTGTTAAACTCTTCTCATCCTATGCAGACAAAAGGCGCTGGACCCTGCTGAGGTTTGAAGGGGACGTGCCACCCAACAGACTGGACCACTCCATGTGTGTACTACCCTGGAAAGTGAGGCCTGAGAGCAGCAGTGGAGAGGGTGACCAGGCTCAGAGCGCCTCAGCATCAGAGACCGTACAGCTGGCATTTGTGTTTGGAGGGATGGACACTCAGGGGGTCATACACAGTGACTGTGTTGTAACAGTCCTAACGTGACCTTGATAGTTACTGCTATGGGAAATGCAGTGTATGTGCCTGAATGTTTAAATATTGTATGGTCAATAAATAGTTTTGCTAAACAGTTAATTTTGGCACCTTTTTCAAACAAATCCAACCGTAGTCATAAGCTGCCTATCCATCCAATGACATGATCATGGATCAGATGTTAGTTCAGTGCTAGGAGTAAAGCCTAGTTTATACCCCACATAAATACATGGCAAAACTGCACAGATGTTTGCAGCCCATAGAGCAGGGCTCTAACACTGTTCCTGGAGAGCTACCGTCCTAATAATTAGCTGGTTGATAAGCTGCACCAGGTTAGTTACAACTGGGGTTGGAGTGAAAACATACAGGAGGGTAGCTCTCCAGGAAGAGGGTTGGAGAGCCCTGCCATAGAACGAAAGAGGCCTCTAGTGGCCAAAAGGCTATATTAGCATGGGCAGCTCCATTGGAGGGCTTTCACCATTTTAAATGTAGTCAACTGGGTGGGATGTTAAACTTCATTAGCTGATCCCTCCTGGTGACGCGGTTGGAGTCATGTCCAACCGGGTCATCAGGAGGGATCAGTGAATCGAGAAGAAAATGGACTACTTCAAAATGGAGATTGCCTCAATGGCACTGCTCATGCTGTCACTAATGGTAGAATGAAAGATACAAAGATGAGTCCTCTATGGTGCAGACCCCCAATTCATAACGCAAAAACACAATTGTGTTGCCTATGTAGGGTATAAACTTAGCACATGAACGTTGGCAGAACGCAGTAGATCACCGCTGGGTGGGTCAATTCAACATGTAGAATAGTCTGGAAATTAACAGAAAATGACAGCCGATGTTCTGTGGTCAGAGGCAATAAGACGTCTACCCGCTGCATTCAGCCATTGTCCGTTATGGTGTGTCTCATCCTTAAAATATATAATTACCCATCATAAGACAGTTGTGTAAATTAATATAAAAGAGGCAAATCAACAAAGACATTTGTATCAAACATTTATTTAAATGTCTTTACAGTAGAAAGGCTTTTCTACAATGACCAGATTCAATAAATAACTTGTTAACATTGCTTGTGAACACGTGTTACCTTTTCACCCAGAAACCCCAGTCTAGCCCCCACCCCACTAAACCCCTCCTCCTAGAGAACTCCTTTTCAAACTGCCTGAGAACAGCAGCAGCAAGCCTCGAATACAGGCTGACTAATATACCTCCGCCACTCAGCGAAGAGAACATCCCTCACGTTTAAACAATATTTCAGAAGTCTTTCCAGCAGATTCATGGTTGCGTTTTTCGCATCCCCATTCCACCTTTGCTCACCATTTTAAGTCCAATGAGTCCAATATGTACATCTGTGCCACTCCAGACAGCCTTACAACTCGTCTTTGTCGCCCTGCTCTGCCTCTCCCTCTTCTTCTCCTCCCTCGGGCGGGGGTCCGCCTGCACTTCCGTAAAGCTTGCTGACGATAGGCTGCACCACCTCCTCCAGCTCCTTCTTCTTTGCCTGGAAGTCCTCCAGCTCAGCCTCTTGGTGAGACTCCATCCACTCAATCTTCTCCTCTACTGCTTTCTCAATGGTTTCCTTGTCCTCGGCCGACAGCTTGCCGCCCAGCTTCTCCTTGTCGCCGATCTGGTTCTTGAGCGAGTAGGCGTAGCTTTCAAGCTCGTTGCGGGCATCAATGCGCTCCTTCAACTTCTTGTCCTCGTCGGCGAAGCGCTCAGCGTCGTTGACCATGCGCTCAATGTCCTCAGGCGTCAGACGGTTCTGGTCGTTGGTGATGGTGATCTTGTTCTTGTTGCCCGTTCCCTTGTCCTCTGCTGTGACACGCAGGATGCCGTTGACGTCAATCTCGAAGGTGACCTCGATCTGGGGCACACCACGAGGTGCGGGGGGGATGCCAGTCAGGTCGAAGGTTCCCAGCAGGTGGTTGTCTTTGGTCAGGGGACGCTCACCTGGAGGAAGGAGAGAAGCAGAACATTTGAAACAGATCCAAACTTGGCATTTTTTTACAGCGTAAAACACCACCATTTGTGGATGAAGCTACAAGGGGCAGCGATTAATCAAAGGAGCTTACCCTCGTAAACTTTGATGGTGACAGTGGGCTGGTTGTCGGAGGCAGTGGAGAAGATCTGGGACTTCTTGGTTGGCACCACAGTGTTTCTGGGTATCAGCTTGGTCATGACTCCTCCCACAGTCTCAATACCCAGGGTCAGGGGGCACACATCCAGAAGAACGAGGTCACCTGATGGACAAGACAGGAAACCATTAGTTTTGATCGAAAATATAACTGCTATGATATACATAATAGGACAGCACTATGTGTTATGACCTGTAGGTATCCATTTTTGGTTGAAAATCATATGAGCATCTAGCCTACATTTCCTTATGTATAAATAATGAAATATGAAGATACCTCAGGGTATAGCCTTAACTTAGCATAGTGCATGGCGTAAGCACATTGACCAAGACCCACCTGTGTCCTCCTCTCCAGACAGCACTCCAGCCTGCACAGCGGCGCCATAGGCCACAGCCTCGTCGGGGTTGATGCCCCTGGAGGGCTCCTTGCCATTGAAGAACTCCTTCACCAGCTGCTGGACCTTGGGGATACGGGTGGAGCCGCCCACCAAGACGATCTCGTCAATGTCGGTCTTCTTCAGGTCAGAGTCCTCCATCACCTTCTGCACAGGCTTCATGGTGGAACGGAACAGGTCCTAAAAGACAAATAATAAAAGTGGCAAATGAATGAGAGGTTCAATTAAGTTGAACAACATGAATGTGTTAACAATTTGAATTGGATGTTCCAAGGTCAATGGGCCAGCTGTGTCACTGTTGTATGGTCACTATGGAGCCAACTTACCATGTTGAGCTCCTCAAACTTGGCACGGGTCAGGGTCTCTGAGAAGTCCTCTCCATCGAAGAAGGACTCGATCTCAATGCGGGCCTGGTGCTGGGCAGACAGGCCTCTCTTGGCCTTCTCCACCTCACGACGCAGCTTCTGCACAGCACGGTTGTCCTTGCGCACGTCCTTACCGGTCTTCTTCTTGTACAGCTTGATGAAGTGCTCCATGACACGCTGGTCAAAGTCCTCTCCTCCCAGGTGGGTGTCTCCATTAGTGGCCACCACCTCAAACACGCCATTGTCGATGGTCAGGAGGGACACGTCGAAGGTGCCACCGCCGAGGTCGAACACCAGGATGTTCTTCTCACCGTCCTTCTTGTCCAGGCCGTAGGCGATGGCAGCTGCAGTTCTGGAATAGAGAGGGGAACAGATGTAACCAGCATGGTCTGGGCAGATATTCTGAGTGATGGAAATAAATATTGGTAGAGTCAGTCTAATGTTAATTCAGTTTCTGCATTATGAAGACAAATAGACACTTACGGCTCGTTGATGATCCTCATGACGTTCAGGCCGGCAATGACTCCAGCATCCTTGGTGGCCTGACGCTGGGCGTCATTGAAGTAGGCGGGGACAGTGACCACAGCGTGTGTCACCTTCTTTCCCAGGTAAGCCTCTGCAGTTTCCTTCATCTTGGTGAGAACCATGGCAGAGATCTCCTCTGGAGCGAAGGTCTTCATCTGACCTCCACCGATGTCCACCTGAATATGGGGCTTGCTCTTCTTCTCTATAACCTTGAGGATTTAAGTAGCCACCATTAAGCATTTCTCCTCTAAAAACAATTTCAGAGCTACTTCAGTATAGTTATATGCTGAATAAGTAGTACATTATTTGCATAGTGACAGTGCTTCAGGTGATTGGGGCAGGGGTTGTGTTTGTTAGGGCTCACCTTGAAGGGGAAGTATTTGATGTCATGCTGCACAGCGGAATCAGTCCAGGCACGGCCAATCAGTCTCTTGGCATCAAAAACGGTGTTCTCAGGGTTGGAGGTGAGCTGGTTCTTGGCGGCGTCACCGATTAAACGCTCCCCCTCAGCGGTGAAGGCCACATAGGATGGAGTGATGCGGTTTCCCTGGTCGTTGGCAATGATCTCAACACGACCATTCTTGAACACACCAACACTGGAAAAGGAGAAGCATATAGATGAGACAACCATGGAAAGCATCAACCACATCACTTGAGACATGATACACTAGAGTCATTTAGCCAAATGATTGGGAGTATGAGACCTAAGATCCATTTGCTATTCATTACGAAAAAAATGCTTACCATGAATAGGTGGTCCCCAAGTCGATTCCAACCACGGTTCCCACGCTTTCCCTCTTGTCGTCATCATCGGCAAACACACTGCTGGCGACCAGCAGAACCACGCACAAAAGCCTCATCTCTATTCTGTGTCTATTCAATCAACTCTCTTTGAAGTATTCTGTGAGAAAGAGAAAATCAAGACACCATAAATATTGTTGCTTAGTTCACGGTGTAGGCCTTTCACCCTTGTATATCTAACGGAATGAGTCAATTTGGCGCAGACATGACGGTGCATACTGGAGTGTGTAGAGACTCCCAGGCCAGACTGAGGGTAGCCCATATGCTAACAAAATAAGAGCTAATGGGTGGAGCCCAAGATTAACGGTAAAAATGTGCCCAAATGAATGCAACATTGCCAAATGTTTGATTACCAAATGTAAAGTCAGTTAAAAACGAACTAATAACTGGTGGTTAGCTAGCTAACATCTCCATAGTAAATGTATTACAGGGATTTAAACTAGAGCTAGTTAGCTGCTGATGCTTGACCAATTTGAGACACCGGTTTCAAAGGCGTGCACGCTAACTAGCTAAGTAACTTAGCTAACAGGCTGACTTTTTTCAACCATGATAACTAACCTTAGTTAGCTGCCGACAGACAGACGTAATTTAAAAGGGTAGCTAAACTAAACTGTTGTAAAACAATCTCCATGTTTAGATAAGTAAGCTAAATATTCAATTTAATTTCTGGATAACCTGCTGGTTAGCTAGCGAACTTTAGTTAAGAAACAGGAAAGTGGCCCCAAAAAAAGCTCCCTCTGACGCTTATGTAAAATTAAATCTTCATTTTTAGCTAGCTACAACGTTTATTCACATACCTTTGTAAAGAATCCGATGGAGTCTTCCTTTGGGGTTTATCTCAATGGAAGTTATTTGCTTCAGAAACGTCTATGATTGTGTCTGTAAAATTATGTTCAATGAATGGTGCTCTCCGTATATAAGCCGTCACTTCTTCCCCATCGTGGAGGCTTCCCATTGGTCAGACAGCAGTTCGTTGGAACGCGTTCATTGGCAGCACCAGGCATGCTGTCCGCTGCTGATTTGCACACGTTTGGTCAAGTAAACGTCATGATTCATGCTTTACTGTACGATGCTGATAGGTTAGGTGTCAATGTCTCAACCTCTAATTACGTGAACGCCGGTGTCATACATAGAAATGTATTTGGTGCATTGAATTGACAGTGGGGGTAATTTTCCCATTTCAGGACCACTGTAATCTAAATTGTACTAAATTACAGTAAACCCAAGCCTAATACATGCCTAAAACCAGTGCCATATAGTGAATGGTAAAACATGATGATGGTAAGCAAAAGCCAAATGATCTGGCTGTAGTTGTGTACAAAAAAAAAAGGTATTCAAAGTTAGTTGTTACATCAGGTAAATTGTACATTAGTTACATCAGCAAGTATGTGGACAGGAATTGCCACAATAGCAAGGCTTTACTCATAGCCACTAACTCCATTTTGCAATGGTTCACACATGAGACATACTCTGAGTAGATGTATTCTATTCTGAATACATCTTGCGTGAATAGGTATGAATCCTGGAAAGTTAGTTACACCAGCTAAAATGCAAAAGCATGGGGATATGAATAAATGTCCACAATGTTTTATAGATAGCTCATAACTCCATATGTTGGTTTTTGCATGACAAGTAGTCTGAATTATGCCTACTGGTATATTTGCTGTTGTGAAAAGCAATCTCTTGCTTTATGTCCGTCTGTCTGCAACATCAATGCACACATTCTATATAAAGGATTTAGTTATGTGCTTATGTTTATGATGATCAAATGCGAGACTTTAAAATGTGTGATTGTTATTATTTTTATATTGTCACTGGATACAGCTAACCGCTTCAAATACCGTAGGTCAAGCAGTAAGTAGGCGAGTACCAGCTCAGCACAGAACACAAATCGCTGGTAAAAATGTATCACTAACACCTCACGTTGTTTCATGGTTGATAACTGAATGAGCCAAACTAATCCACATGTGATTAAAGATGTAACAATGTGTCATGTTTCTGTATCTATTAAGGAAATAAGATGATCATATTTGATGCAAATGTGATACATATTTGATCGCTGCGCTGGTTCGTGCTACCCGGGTTCCTTGGGACATTCCGACAACCATTAAAGTTGACATTTTAAATGGTTAGCGTTAGGCAGGGGTGAAAGTAGATTTTTATTATTCCACAACCTCCTATGTCTGCGCGCGCGTGCACCAAAACATTTTACGGGCATACCATTGGATTTCTGAAAGGTTACTTTTTGTTGAAATTGATCATTCAAAGTACTGTATAATCCTGGTTTTCCCCTGGCAGTTTTATGAGACTGTGGAGCAGTGTCTGGTGGTGGCCCAGTGTGTCAGGCAGCTGGAACTTAGTGCCACCACCAGTCAGGACCAACTCCCTGTCCTAGGACTGAGTGCCCAACAGGTGCTGGAGCTGATGCCACAAGAGCAGGTAGGGACACTTTGTCCTTGAGGCTGATACTTAAAAGGATTAGTTGTTTTTACAACAAAATCAACATTTGTGATGCAAATGGAATGTTATAGGCTAGAAGGGTCCAGACACCTGTTTTTGAGAAACTTGCCCCAAACAGCAAATCAATTCCTCATCCTCGGTGTGTAGTATTGGGGGCCCGAAAAAAACCAATGAACAAAGGCTCCAAAAACACCCAAATACGTCCTTTTAGAAACGGCAAAGCTCTCAGTATAGTGATGCAGGTCATTAGTTGTTGACACAATTTAATGTGTACATTCTGAACTTTATCCGCAATGTTATATGAATCACAAAAGGTGTCTGGACCCTTCTATAACATGCTATTTACATTTTAAAAATTGAGATTTGGTTGTAAAAAAGGAAACTTCTCCTTAAAGATCTATTAACACAAGTTATACTGGCAGGCGCAGCGTGTTTTTTAAAATTTTATTTCAAGCAATTTTCAAATAATTCCCACGTACCCCCGCAAAAAGTAATAAAATCAAAGTTTATCGCTTGCACAGGATACAACAGGTGTAAACCATACAGTGAAATGCTACAAACTCTTCCTCAACAATGTAGTGACAAGCCTGTTGTCCTAGATGTGTGAGTGCTTTTCCTATTTAGGTACACTATCACATGCACACTGCTCCTCTAGAGCTCTGGTAACCTCTCTCACTCTAGCTCACTAAATAAACATGTTTTATTAACTATTTTCTAGGACTTGTTGTAAACAGGATATGTGGAAAAGGAAACAGAAACTGCCCAGAGAATTAGAAAAGCATCTCAAGAAGACATGTTTCAGCCTCCTGTCCTATCAGCCTGAATGGGGTAAAGAGACACCAGATTTTTACCAAAACGTAGATATGTAGCATATATATATACGACTGTATGTGTGAGTGTCTTACTATGTAATGGACACCGATGGTCTTTAGTAAATGTGGCAGTATCTGGCTTTATGGTATAGCCGCTCACCTGCATGTGTGTGAATGGTGAAACATACCACTCCTCTTCTTTCTTGGACAGAGAATGAGAGTGAAGGACAGAAGAACAAGAAGCTGTCTCACTTGTCTGGCCTCCTGGAAAGCGAAAGGAAAAGAGCAGAGAGTCTGAAGGAGAAGAGCCACGAGAGTGCCGCCCTGAGACTCACTGCTACCTCTCTGTAAGAGACTCAACACATGGTTTGATGTATTCTTAGATTTGTCTCACGTGTTGCGACCTTCACTCACGATCGACGTGTTCGCTCTCCAGGAGCTGTTATGCTGCATTCAGATTCTCCCGTCACTGATCCTTGACCACAGGCTAAAAGCCCAGAAATAACTTGACAGGAAAAAGATTGAGTACTTTGAGGCCAAATGTGAGATCATTATGCAAAAGTTCAGGTGCGATTAGCCCCTCCTGTTCACATCTACTCTACACTGGGCTCCTTCAAATGCAGTTCACTGTTAATGAGTGTGAGGAATTGGTATTTCATGCATGTCCATAAGCAATGTTCAGTTTTCGTGTCTCTTTTACATCTCTTAAATATGTCTTTTCACAACAGTGTGGAGATGTTGGAAATTCAGCTGGACACCTACACAGCAGACACAATATCAGCCTATAGAAAAATAAGGTGTCAAATGCTTCAACTGCCCAGCAACTCAGTCATTATCATATCAACCACTCTTGGGGCTCTCAACACCTACAGTTGAAGTCGGAAGTTTAAACTTCATTAAAACTTGTTTTTCAACCACTCCACAAATGTCTTGTTAACAAACTATAGTTTTGGCAAGTCGGTTAGGACATCTTCTTTGTACATGACACAAGTAATTTTTCAAACAATTGTTTACAGACAGATTATTTCACTTATAATTCACTGTATCACAATTCCAGTGGGTCAGAAGTTTACATACACTAAGTTGACTGTGCCATAATGACCATCGTTATGTTTGGAGGAAAAAGGGGGTTGCTTGCAAGCCGAAGAACACCATCCCAACCGTGAAGCATGGGGGTGGCAGCATCATGCTGTGGGGGTGCTTTGCTGCAGGAGGGACTGGTGCACTTCACAAAATATATGGCATCACGAGGAAGGAAAATTATGTGGATATATTGAAGCAACATCAGTCAGAAAGTTAAAGCTTGGTCGCATATAGGACTTTCAAATGGACAATGACCCCAAGCATACTTACAAAGTTGTGGCAAAATGGCTTAAGGACAACAAAGTCAAGGTATTGGAGTGGCCATCACAAAGCCCTGACCTCAATCCTATAGAACATTTGTGGGCAGAACTGAAAAAGTGTGTGCGAGCAAGGAGGCCTACAAACCTGATTCAGTTAAACCAGCTCTGTCAGGAGGAATGGGCCAAAATTAACCCAACTTTTTGTGAGAAGCTTGTGGAAGGCTACCCAAAATGTTTGACCCAAGTTAAGCAACTTAAAGGCAATGCTGCCAAATACTAATTGAGTGTATGTAAACTTCTGACCCACTGGGAATGTGATGAAAGAAATAAAAGCTGAAATAAATCATTCCCTCCACTATTATTCTGACATTTCACATTCATAAAATAAAGTGGTGATCCTAACTGACCTAAAACAGGGAATTTTTACTAGGATTAAATGTCAGGAATTGTGAAAAACTGAGTTTAAATGTATTTGGCTAAGATGTATGTAAACTTCCGACTTCAACTGTACTCATCATTCCCACTCATGTTGTTCTTTTTGACAGCTTTGTTCATCTACTATGCCTTTCCTTGCCTAAACATCAGACTGTTACCATGGTTACTCTATGAATATCAGTCTGAAAGAAGTCGCTGTGAAAAAGACTCAATAGTCTTTACAAGGCAGAATATTAAATAAAATGATATTTACAGTGCCTTGCAAAAGTATTCATCCCCCTAGGTGTTTTTCCTATTTTGTTGCATTACAACCTGTAATTTTAATTGATTTTTTATTTGGATTTCATGTAATGGACATACACAAAACAGTCCAAATTGGTGAAGTGAAATAAAAAAAATTACTTGTTTCAAAAAATTATAAAAAATAAATAACGGAAAAGTGGTGCGTGCATATGTATTCACCCCCTTTGCTATGAAGCCCCTAAATAAGCCCCTGTTCTCCACTCATTACCTGTATTAACTGCACCTGTTTGAACTCATTACCTGTATAAAAGACACCTGTCCACACACTCAATCAAACAGACTCCAACCTCTCCACAATAGCCAAGACCAGAGAGCTGTGTAAGGACATCAGGGATACAATTGTAGACCTGCACAAGGCTGGGATGGGCTACAGGACAATAGGCAAGCAGCTTGGTGAGAAGGCAACAACTGTTGGCGCAATTATTAGAAAATGGAAGAAGTTCAAGATGACGGTCAATCACCCTCGGTCTGGGGCTCCATGCAATATCTCACCTCGTGGTGCATCAATGATCATGAGGAAGGTGAGGGATCAGCCCAGAACTACACGGCAGGACCTGGTCAATGACCTGAAGAGAGCTGGGACCACAGTCTCAAAGAAAACCATTAGTAACACACTACGCCGTCATGGATTAAAATCCTGCAGCGCACGCAAGGTCCCCCTGCTCAAGCCAGCGCATGTCCAGGCCCATCTCAAGTTTGCCAATGACCATCTGGATGATCCAGAGGAGGAATGGGAGAAGGTCATGTGGTCTGATGAGACAAAAATAGAGCTTTTTGGTCTAAACTCCACTCGCCGTGTTTGGAGGAAGAAGAAGGATGAGTACAACCCCAAGAACACCATCCCAACCGTGAAGCATGGCGGTGGAAACATCATTCTTTGGGGATGCTTTTCTGCAAAGAGGACAGGACGACTGCACCGTATTGAGGGGAGGATGGATGGGGCCATGTATCGCGAGATCTTGGCCAACAACCTCCTTCCCTCAGTAAGAGCATTGAAGATGGGTCGTGGCTGGGTCTTCCAGCATGACAACGACCCGAAACACACAGCCAGGGCAACTAAGGAGCGTCTCCGTAAGAAGCATCTCAAGGTCCTGGAGTGGCCTAGCCAGTCTCCAGACCTGAACCCAATAGAAAATCTTTGGAGGGAGCTGAAAGTCCGTATTGCCCAGCGACAGCCCCGAAACCTGAAGGATCTGGAGAAGGTCTGTATGGAGGAGTGGGCAAAATCCCTGCTGCAGTGTGTGCAAACCTGGTCAAGACCTACAGGAAACGTATGATCTCTGTAATTGCAAACAAAGGTTTCTGTACCAAATATTAAGTTCTGCTTTTCTGATGTATCAAATACTTATGTCATGCAATAAAATGCAAATTAATTACTTAAAAATCATACAATGTGATTTTCTGGATTTTTGTTTTAGATTCCGTCTCTCACAGTTGAAGTGCACCTATGATAAAAATTACAGACCTCTACATGCTTTGTAAGTAGGAAAACCTGCAAAATTGGCAGTGTATCAAATACTTGTTCTCCCCACTGTATATGTTTTCCAGTTTCTTGAAATACTTAGCAAATGCAACTTATTTCTATATGAAAACTGAAATGGTCTATTCATTCCTTTTCCATTTTAGTAGACGCTCTTATCCAGAGTAACTTACAGTAGCGAGTGCATACATTTTCATACTGGTCCGCCGTGTGAATCGAACCCACAACCCTAACATTGCAAGAGCCATGCTCTACCAACTGAGCCACATCACAATAAACCACTTGATGTCTCAGTGTACTCAATTACTGTATTGTGCATTGTTTTTCTTCATGGTGATGGAAAGTCTACAGGTACAAACCTAGATGACCAGCTTATGTACAATACAGTAATGTACATTTTACATTAAGTGATTTGCAAGGACGGAAAATTAATACTGCACAAAAAGTGGTTGTTTTCCATGTTATTTGATCAAGAAAAATATTTAATTTGATGTGGATGTTTTGTGTCTTTGCCCATAACTTTGCACATTTTGATGTAAATGTTTGAGGACAGGGTTTTGTTCTTTCTGGATTCCATTAGAATGACAATCGCAGAGGAAGGGACAGGGCAACAACTCTTACAATTCCAACTAGTGAATCCTGCAAGATACTGTTCTTAATTATACAACTACTTTTTTTGCCAAAGTGGAGATGCTGAATGTATTTTTGTGCCCGCACTACAGATGTCTATATCGGCAGCTAATACTAGTAAAGGCCCAGTGCACTACTTTTGTGAAAAACTATTTTTAACTTTTTATTTTATATTCTGATTTTTCAGCAGGTGCTGCAGCACCCTCAGCACCCCTACTTCCCGTGGCTATGTATACAGACCAACATACTGAAGGTGAGGTTGATAACACTACTGGATATTTTGTTTCCCCATTCCTACCTTCAAAAGGACCAACCACATGGACAACCGGTAAGTATAATTGCATTCATAATTCTGGCTTGTAGAGGTTGTGAGAACTTTCCAGATCCAAACACTCATTTCTGCCCTGACAGAATTCTATGCAATTCAATGTTGGGTCTTCAGGCTATGCCTTTTCCAGTAGTCATTAGATGGTCATGCTAGAACAGATTAAGTGGAAATATAGCCCAAATCAGAACTGATAAGCAAATGCATGTTATTAGTTCTCAATTGAATTAATCAAATGTGTGTTCAGAAAGTCCCATACTATTGTCCTTTAGCTTGGCCAGATAGTCACACCTGCTTCTCCCCTCTCTCAGTCAGTCCTTGTGTCTTCATTGCAGGAAGCTAGAAACAGAGCTGAAGTCCTCCCAGTTAGAGAAGCAGTCTGTGGAGTCCAAACTGTCATCCTTTGAGATATTTGGCAAGGAATTTGAGGTTGTAGCCGAGGAATATTCCAGACTCCGGCAGGAGATTGACACCAAAAATTGGGCTCTGAAGGAGTTCTTTCAGCACACGGACTAACTGAGTTGATGTCAGACTGTTCTGCCGCAGAACTCTGTTGACACCTTTGATGACAAGCTAACTCCATGGTTAAATTATTGTTTGTTTTTGTAATAAAATACATGATTAGCCCGTGTTGTCTTGAATGTTGTTCATTCTGATAATATCACCCTGATATGATACAACAACAAATTCTAAATTCAGACATCGAGTTACCTGGCCTATTTGAAATACCACACCTGACACGAATTTGCCACGGTCACTAGGGAGCTTTTGCGCCCCTAGCGGAAATATAGTTTATTGCATCACCGACTGATCCCAAATTAATGACGTGGTGCGGTTCGTCTACCGGACGATAAGGATGGCCGACCAGAGCAGGCAAATCAAACTCGCCGCAGCCAAGAAAAAGGTAAACAAATTCATTCCCACAACACAGGGAATATAACAGGTATTTCATCCATTACTCTGTTCGAGTTGTCAGTAGTTTCAGGTTTTCACGAACCCCGTGTGATGTTGACATTCCACGTCCTCCGACCTTTCTGCAGTCGCCCATCTCAACTCGCCTCCTCCTCCTATGGCTGTCAGTGCGCACGAAATACCGAGGATTCGATTGGGCCTCTAATCTTAGCTAGAACGATTATGTGGACGATTTATACCGGGCAGTGAATTGAAAAGTTTGCTAGTAATGCTACTCGGCTAGGTATAAACCTTCTGTGATTTGATCAAACCAAGTGGCAAGGTAGTTGGCTATATCAAGCTACCGTGCTGATGTTTAGCTAACGTTAGCCATAGCGATTTAGCTAGCTAACATTAGCTAGCTAGCTACCAATGAACTGACATGTAGCACGTTAGCCAGTCGACTCGGCACAATATGATACTAACTCAATATAATATAGAATGAGGTGTCCGATGAATAGGCATGCTTATTGACACTTTTAACCTTAAGTAATGAATGCTACCTAGCTAATTATTGAGTCATGTTTGACAAGAAACAGTGATGTGTCACTCAGTGAAGAGTGACTGATAGTTTTGACAGCAGACGCCCCACCCCTTCCCTGTCTCAGTGTGAGCTACCTGCTGTGTGAAGCTAGAGAGCCTAGCTAGAGAGCCTAGAACAGTTGTCTTTTGCAAGTCAACATTTCTGTCGCCCACTATCTCTGGACATGGTGATAATCACGTAACGTTAACAGTTACTGTTGTTGGGATCCAACTCTGGAATTTGAGATGGCATTGTATTGGATCTTTCTAAATAGTCGTTCCATTGTCACCCACACCAGTGATACCAACTGTGCATACTGTAGATCTCTAGTCGAATCGTATGGGATATTTCTGAATAGTCGCACCATTTTCAGCCACACCAAGGCTCCCTATACTTCCTCTGCGATATGATGAATGTCTGCTGATGTATTTAGTCTAGCAAAGGTGTGAGTTCCAGACAGTTGAGAGCTCTCATTGTCCTCTTCTCCTCCTCTCTTGTGCCGGCCAGCTGAAGGAGTTTCAGCAGAAGAGTTCTCCTGCCAGTGGGGGAGGGGGTGGAAATGGAGGAGGAGGAGAAGAACCAGGGGCCAAGAAGAAGAGGAAGGTGAAGGGAGGGAGCCAACCAGACACACCATCAGCTGACCGACACGCTCCAGACAATGTGAGTCACCCAGCTGCATGCTGGCTGGCTGGCCGTCTGTCTGTCTGCGTGTATGTTATGACTTTGAGTACTCTTTCTGCACACTGCTTCCTTGCAAGGTTTCACTTGCCGACATTTGCATTTCAATAACAAAGTGAAACGTTGCAAGAAAGCAGTCTGATTGATGATACTTCTTCTCTGGAATCACATTGAACGTTCCAGTGCAGCTTCCGACTTTTACTGGATGTGTGAGTGCGTCCCTTTGCAAGTTTACTGTCAGTGTTTGTCATATGTCAGATTATGGTATGTGAAACGCAGCTATGCTCCAGCTATTAAAGGATATGTCTGTCAATTTGTATTCCCGTCAGGACGTTGCATCTTAACACACACGCCCTTCTGTTTGGTTAAGAATCAATATTATGTTGATGTGTGTTTAATCGTAAAAGAATGACATCAGGTTGGCCATTTTTTCTTAGTAATGTGGGGAGTCAGGGGCAGTAGATGGTTGCTGTAATAATTCTATAGTTCCTGGATCTTTTTTTGCATTCCTCCCTATATACTGCCTTAAACTGTTCCCCAAGGGAAGCCTTTCTGCCATCAGTATAGACTTAGCCTGTGCTCCCATCCAGACAGTCACAATGACAGTAATTTGTTTGGAGGAACATTGTCACAGAGTCAAATCTTTTCTGTACCTCAAGAGACGGATATGATTGTGATGAGTCGGTCACTAACATGTGGAACCAGGTTGTGGGCTTTAAAGTCTTCCTCTTTCAGTGAATGCCCAGTTCCAAATGGACCTCTAGCCTTAATCCAAAGCACTTCTTGAAAATCTAAAAGGAAATGTAGCTATTAGCATTGTGGTAGTACCTCCACCCTTTGGTAGGCTAGCTAGGTTGAAGTTCCACCATATTGATTCCACCTATTCACGTACAACAACAGGTGCTTAGCGGTAGATAGGGGATAGGGTTCTATGGGTGCTAGTCTCCCTTTTTACATCACCTCTTGCTGTCTTTCTTCCTCACTTGCTCATTCACTGTCCCTCCCTCTTTCACCCTTCCACTCCCCCTTTCCTCTGCCGTAGATTCAGAGTATTCTGAAAGGTCTTAGACAGACCAATGGAGTAACTCTGCCTGCCTATGGCAAAAGCCAGGTGAGCCTCTCTCTCTCTCCTTCCTTCCTTCCTTCTCTCTCTTGGGCTATCATTCTTCCCTGCTATCTTTTCTTTTGTCCATTTTGTTCTTTTATGCCTGTCTCTCTCCTTCTACTTCACTCTCTCTTGAGCTCTCTTTGTATCTGTCCCACTCCTTCCCTACTGTTTCTCTATCCCACCCCTTCTGTTGTTTTTGCTCCTCTTCTCTCCTGCATGCTATTCCTTATGGTCACTGGTGGCTCATCAGTCATTTTGCTACAGTGAGAGAAGTGCTTGGTATTTATTTTGCCATTGTTGACTTATTAAGAATCTACTAGTATTAAGCCTAGCTAAATGTTTGTTTTTTCTGAGATGGGTCAGTCCATCAGGGGCATGAGGTTGATTTGGTAGTATGTGTTGATATAGCATGTTTATAACTTCCGGACCAGATGTTTGTTTACTTTATTTACCATACCGGCATGTCTCCATCAGTGAAAACAAGATGTGTGTGATTGTCCGTCCATGTGTTGTGATTGTGCTGTCTGACACTACCTTGTTTTCTAGGATAGAATGATGTGTATGTATGTATGCGGGTGCTGTGTATGTTTCCAAATTGCTGTAACCACACTCTCTGGATGAGCACTGAAAAGTAATGGCTATGTGTGTGCTGCTGCCTCAGACCCACGTCCATGGGGAGGTGAGGGGGTCCCCAGTTACCCAGCTACTGGAGTACCCAAACGGAGAGGCTGGCCGCGGCTCTCCTGTGTCTAACCCTGCTGGCTCTGCTACTAACCCTGAGTGTGCCAGCCACACCCACAACACTGACCTGCAGCAGGTGTGTCCCTCCGTCAGACTTCTATCGGTCTCTATCTCTCGGTCTCTATCTCTCGGTCTCTATCTCTCTCTCTCTGTCTCTCTCTCGGTCTCTCTCTCTGTCTCTCTCTCTCTCTGCTTTTTCCCGTCACCACCTCCTCTCTACAGGATGGGCCTGTTCACTCCTGACCTCCGGTTGCTGGCCCGCTTATCTAACCTTGAGGCTGCAATGTATAAGGCTTATCACCCTATAACAGCCATCATTGATTTGGATGGATAGGCCTGGCTTATGTTTAACGTATTCACCTCCATCAGTTTCACTCACAGGTATTTCCTCTCTTTCTTTCTCTCCTTCTCTCTGCCGCAGAACTGCACCCATGACGGTAATGAAAACCATGCGGATGAGAATAGGTTGGTCACCTCATCATCCAATACACACACACCTCTCAGTCCCTCTTCAGAATGAGTGTACCCACTGGTCCTCACTGCCCCTTATCTACCCTTCACAGCCCTGCCCCCCTCGCCTGCAGCTGTTGATCTCTCTCTCTCTCACACACACACACACACACACACACACACACAGAATAAGTAGCACAGTTATGAAGGCTGGCAGTGCAGCTTCTCACATTGAATGCGCCATTACCCAATAAGACTGGTGTGTTCATTACCAAATAACACTGGGCTAATGTTATCGTTTTTTTCGTGTGTGTGCCACCAGACCCCTGTCGTCCACAGAGAGCCTGCGGCAACTCTCACAGCAGCTCAACGGCCTACTCTCTGGGGTATGTACTTTATGGCCACAAAAAGGAGAAATTTGTTTTTTAAAATACAGTCGACCCCTGAGAAGTGCACATTGGATAAGCGCAAGCACCTCACCAGTCCCAATGAGGATACACTCTCTTACTTGCTTTGGATATATGCTTGCTCCCGGTTTAGTGTGTTGCATAATCAAGTGTTATTTGTGATACTCTCATTAGCTTTGAGAAGCTTGATTTATTGTGGTTTGACTTGTACTGTTTTGTTTCTTTCCGACCTATTCTAGTCATCCACCGCCTATATAAATGGAGACAATGCTCACTCGCCTGCCAATGAAAAAGAACTGGAGGTAAGTGACACATCACAACACCACACGTTGCCCCCTTTCCATGGACACAGGTAAAAGCACTATAAAATGCAATCCATTTGTCCTGATCAGACAGACCCAGTCCCACTCTCTCTCCGAAGGTGCCCTTGGTTAAGCCTCATGTTCACTACCCTCAGTGTGTCTACATCCACACTCGCCAGATCAATCTTGTGGTTTCTCTTTGGAGGTGTGTGTGTGTGTGGCCCCAGGTTATGTAGAGATATTCTGTCCTCCGTCCACTCTCACTCCACACAGGCCCCTCTCCTCTCTCACAATCCCTCCATTCTTGCTCTCTGTGCAGGAATGTGACTGGCTCGGCCACACAGCTCACACGACCACTCTTCCTATTCCTGCCCTGTGTCCGGGCTTGGGTTACACACACACACACACACACACACACACCCACGTACTCCACATAAGTGATACTCATGATTATAACTGAGTTTGTGTTGCATAGCTGAGACAACAATGCAATCTGAAAGATCGTCACATTCAGAAGAGAGCAAATGTATGAAATGCTGTCCAGGCCGCCCCACTGTACCTTGCCCTGGCCCTGCATACAACGTTTAATACATCAAAAATATATTTAGTCTGCTCCATTCATATATCTCTCTTGCTCTTGTCTAATAGTCCTCAGACCTCACCTGGTAGATTGCCTTGCAGTTTGATGGACTCTATATAGAGAATCACTCCTGTTTGCAAGTAACATTTTCAGGCGTCATCTTTCGAAAGCCTTGACCGGAGCTGGCTATATGTATTACCCTCTCTTTAGGATTTTAAAGGGTACAACATTTTGTTACAGTGACTACTAGCTTGTAACTTGTTAAATTGGCTGAGATCATATTAGGGACTTGGATGTTCTTATTGTGGACATCTGGAGAAACAGAGGTCATGCGAACCCATTAGATTACCCTCTCCAGTCTGAACAGGTATTACTGAACGCTCCACTAGCTACCCATACCCCTGTCCTCACTGTGTATGACTTCACTGAATACTAGTAGGACCAACAAGAACCTGCTGAGATCTTCTTCTGTTTTGTTGTTCACATTTTCCATCCCGGAAGGAGATGGAGAATGTGTGATTTACTTTCCCATTAATGAGTTAGTGTTTGTATTTCTCCTCCCATCGCTGTTTTTCTTTTCCTTCTTCAATTCACTCACTCCCTTCCTCCCCCTCTCTTTTTATTTTTATTTTGATGCATGCGCGCACGTCAGAGTGGAAACCAGGATCTGGCAGCCGCACTGGACTCCAGCAAACTAACAAACAATCGGCTCAATACCAAGCTAGAACAGCTGGTAAGAGTGTGTGCGCGTGGGAGTTTGGCATTCTTCCTTGTGTGGCAAATAACCCCTGACAGCCCCCATAGCAAGACTGACTGGCCACAGATTGACTAGCAAATGGCGTAACACCTTGGATAAACAGCAGCTGCGCTGAGTGGTAGCACAGTCAGTCAGTTGATCATGTCATGCATTGTTTTGTTTTAACACCTCACAAATAATGTAATTGCACTGCACTGTTCCCATTGGTAACACCCAAGCTTTTACATGCTCACCAAGATGGACACGATGAATAAAATGAGGGTATGTTTAGACCAACTGCACTGATATTTCTTCTGGAGCTAGCTTGCTAACAGCTAAACCGTTGCTAACCCCACTGGCTAGGCTAATACGCTGCTGTGCTTCTCTGAGTATGCGAGGGAGGTTCTCTGGTGCTCGTTAGTGATTTGACTCCTGAAGAGTGAAAGGAAATGACATGTTGAAGGGTTAGATGGGTGACTTACTGTAGATGGTGTGGTGGTGGCTTGAAGTCTATGAGGTGGGGATGATGATGTCATGGATTTTTCCTCTGTCCTGTTTGTCTGACAGACCAAGCAATCTCAGGAGCTCACAGATCAGCTGCAAAAGGTGAGCATAAAAAGAAACTCTCGTTCTCATTCTCTCGTCTCCTCCTCAGTGGACGATGACAGGATGTTTTCTGTGTGCTTTCTTTGATCAGGAGCGAAGAGAGTTTGAACAGAAGTGTATGAGGGAGCAAGGAGCAATGCGGGAACAGCTACAGGTATACACACCCACCCACACACACACACACACACACACACAGAAGAAGAAGGAACTTCAAGGTTTCTCATCCTCTCAGAGCACTTTTCTGAATCCATTTGAAGACCTTTAAAAGCAATTCTCTAATTTTCACTATGCAGTTCCAGATGTGTGCTATGTATCTGCCTTAAGGGCCAGTACACCATGTGTTGTTGCCTTTTTACCCAGGGATGCATGCACTGATATACTGAACAAAATACGTTCTCATCATTCCAAATGAAACAAAGCTTGATTTGTATCCGATATTTACAAATTGTATCATGCGAGGCTTCAGTAACTGGTCTGTCTGTGTCTCTCTTTCCCTCTCTCTCTCTCTCTCTGTCTGTCTCTATATCTGTCTCTGTCTCTCTGTCTGTGTATCTGTCTGTCCGTCCTCTCCCCCAGGTCCACATCCAGACCATCGGCATCCTGGTGTCGGAGAAATCAGAGCTGCAGACCGCTCTGTCATACACACAGCAGGCTGCCCGCCAGAAAACAGGTGAGTGCTTGTACCCTGTGTGAGAAAGAGAAAGCATGTAATCGTCCCAAGTCTGTGTTGTGTGTCTATGAATGCGAGCGTGAACGTGTTCAGTAATGTGATGTATTGTGGTGTGTGTTTAGGGGAAGCTGAGGAGGTGAGAGAGAAGGAGATGTCGTTGATCTGTGTAATATGAATGTGTGTGAGAGTCTGTTTGTGTTGGTGCTCACTAAGTGTGTGTGTGTGTGTTCTTTCGTTCAGGGGAGGCTGAGGAGCTGAGTAACCGTCTCCAGGCCACCAAACAGAGAGTCTCTGAGCTGGAGAGAACCCTGTTCTCTGTCTCCACACAACATAAACAGTTTGACAAGGTAACACACAGAAAGAAACCGTTTGGGAAGGCAACCTACTGTAGTCACACACTGAACAAAGACAGTTTGAGAAGGTAGTCTACGCACGACTGATATTGCTAGAGTTACTTGAATGCAATGACCGATGAGTATCGATTTGAGCTTTGCAGTAATGTCTAACATATGATTGATGTTCTCTTGTGCAGCATAACAAAGAGCTAGAGAAAGAGAGAGACAACCTGAGGCTAGAGGTGTACAGACTAAAGTAAGTCTTCCCCTGATTATGCTGGCATTCTACTCGATGGCTGGCCTTGTATCATATTTCCTTGTTTGATTTGTGGACTAGGTAGGGAAAGGAATATGGTGGAAACCACACCTTGTGAGTTTGTCTGTGATTGTGATACAGGGAGAGAGATGCCTGTCATCTGAGGCGAGGCAATTCAGAGGCTCTTTGTGTGCGTGCACATTCCTACCTGACCCTCTATCTCTCATTGCAGTAGTGTGAGTGAGGAGGGGAGGCAGCAGAGTTCAGAGCTGTCAGAGCAGCTCAAGCTGAGGATGAGTGAGAACAACGACATGAGACTGGACCTGGAGGAACTGCGCAAGAGACTGGAGATGGCTGACGACATGCTGCAACAGGTAGGTACACACACACAATCTCTCTCTCACTCACTTAATCACTCACATACACTCTCATCGTCATCATTTGTTTCGCAGTTGTTCAATTCTCTTTCTTTTTTTTTTATTCCTAGTTTTCCAGTCAGTCAGGGCCTCCCAGTGCCAACCAGCAGATGCAGTTACTACTGGAGGAGAAACTACAGATTGAGGCACACACTGCTCAGGTAGGTGTGTGTGTGTTGAATATTTTCCCGGTATTTTATAAATGTTCCATCCCGAGAATAAATCCCTTTTCTCCCAGGTAACTTGGTATTTCCCGCCAAAACCGGAAGTGTCATGTAAAAGCACTATAAAGCATATAAATAGGCCTATGTGTGGATTTGATTAGAGCTTTGATCGGAAATTCAAGCCTGATGCTACATTTAATGAGCCCAAGCCCAAAAAAGCCCAAATGATTGTGCCGTTATCCAATACATACAGTGCATTCGGAAAGTATTCAGACCCCTTGACTTTTTCCACATTTTGTTACGTTACAGCCTTATTCTAAAATTGATTAAATTGTTTTTTCCCCTCATCAATCTACACACAATACCCCATAATGACAAAGCACAAACAGGCTTTTAGAAATGTTAGCAAATGTATATATAAAAAAAATATATGAAATATCACATTTACATAAGTATTCAGACCCTTTACTCAGTACTTTGTTAAAGCACCTTTTGCAGCGATTACAGCCTCGAGTCTTCTTGGGTATGACGCTACAAGCTTGGCACACTTGTATTTGTTTCTCCCATTCTTCTCTGCAGATCCTCTCAAGCTCTGGCAGGTTGGATGGGGAGCGTCGCTGCACAGCTATTTTCAGGTCTCTCCAGAATTTGATTTGATTTGATTTGAGATGTTCGATCGGGTTCAAGTCGGTGCTCTGACTGGGCCAAACAAGGACATTCAGAGACTTCTCCTGAACCCATTCCTGCATTGTCTTGGCTGTGTGCTTAGGGTCGTTGTCCTGTTGGAAGGTGAACATTCGCCCCAGTCTGAGGTCCTGAGTGCTCTGGAGAAGGTTTTCATCAAGGATCTCTCTGTACTTTGCTCCGTTCATCTTTCCTTCGATCCTGACTAGTCTCCCAGTACCTGCTGCTGAAAAACATCCCCACAGCATGATGCTGCCACCACCATGCTTCACCGTAGGGATGGTGCCAGGTTTCCTCCAGACGTGACGATTGGCATTCAGGCCAAAGAGTTCAATCTTGGTTTCATCAGACCAGAGAATCTTGTTTCTCATGGGCTGAGTCCTTTGGTGCATTTTGGCAATCTCCAAGCAGGCTGTCATGTGCCTTTTACTGAGGAGTGGCTTCCGTCTGGCCACTCTACCATAAACATCTGATTGGTGGAGTGCTGCAGAGATGGTTGTCCTTCTGGAAGGTTCTCCCATATCCACAGAGGAACTCTGGAGCTCTGTCAAAGTGACCATCGGGTTCCTGGTGACCTCCCTGACCAAGGCCCTTCTCCCCCGATTGCTCAGTTTGGCCGGGCGGCCAGCTGTAGGAAGAGTCTTGGTGGTTCCAAAACTTCTTCCATTTAAGAATGATGGAGGCCACTGTGTTCTTGGGGACCTTCAATGCTGCAGATCTGTGCCTCGACACAATCCTATCTCGGAGCTCTACGGACAATTCCTTCCACCTCATGGATTGGTTTTTGCTCTGACATGCACTGTCAACTGTGGGACCTTATATTGACAGGTGTGTACCTTTCCAAATCATGTCCAACCAATTGAATTTACCACAGCTGGACTCCAATCAAGTTGTGGAAACACCTCAAGGATGATAAATGGAAAAGGGATGCACCTGAGCTCAATTTCGAGTCTTAAAGCAAAGGGTCTGAATACTTATGTAATTAAGGTATTTCTGTTTTTATTTGTAATAAATGTGCAAACATTTCTAAAAACCTTTTCACTTTGTCATTATGGGGTATTGTGTGTAGATTGATGAGGGTTATATACAGTTGAAGTCGGAAGTTTACATACACTTAGGTTGGAGTCATTAAAACTCGTTTTTCAAACACTCTAAAAATGTCTTGTTAACAAACTATAGTTTTGGCAAGTCGTTTAGGACATCTACTTTGTGCATGACACAAGTCATTTTTCCAACAATTGTTTACAGACAGATTATTTCACTTATAATTCACTGTATCACAATTCCAGTGGGTCAGAAGTTTACATACACTAAGTTGACTGTGACTTTAAACAGCTTGGAAAATTCCAGAAAATTATGTCATGGCTTTAGAAGCTTCTGATAGGCTAATTGACATAATTTGAGTCAATTGGAGGTGTACCTGTGGATGTATTTCAAGGCCTACCTTCAAACTCAGTGCCTCTTTGCTTGACATCATGTGAAAATCAAAAGAAATCAGCCAAGACCTCAGGAAAAAGAACTGTAGACCTCCACAAGTCTGGTTCATCCTTGGGAACAATTTCCAAATGCCTGAAGGTACCACGTTCATCTGTACAAACAATAGTAGGCAAGTATAAACACCATGGGACCACGCAGCTGTCATACCGCTCAGGAAGGAGACGCGTTCTGACTCCTAGAGATGAACGTACTTTGGTGCGAAAAGTGCAAATCAATCCCAGAACAACAGCAAAGGACCCTGTGAAGATGCTGGAGGAAACGGGTACAAAAATATCTATATCCACAGTAAAACGAGTCCTATATCGACATAACCTGAAAGGCCACTCAGCAAGGAAGAAGCCACTGCTCCAAAACCGCCATAAAAAAGCCAGATTACGGTTTGCAACTGCACATGGGGACAAAGATCGTACTTTTTGGAGAAATGTCCTCTGGTCTGATGAAACAAAAATAGAACTGTTTGGCCATAATGACCATCGTTATGTTTGGAGGAAAAAGGGGGTAGCTTGCAAGCCGAAGAACACCATCCCAACCGTGAAGCACGGGGGTGGCAGCATCATGCTGTGGGGGCGCTTTGCTGCAGGAGGGACTGGTGCACTTCACAAAATAGATGGCATCATGAGGAAGGAAAATTATGTGGTTATATTGAAGCAACATCTCAAGAAACCAGTCAGGAAGTTAAAGCTTGGTTGCAAATGGGTCTTCCAAATGGACAATGACCCCAAGCATACTTCCAAAGTTGTGGCAAAATGGCTTAAGGACAACAAAGTCAAGGTATTGGAGTGGCCATCAAGCCCTGACCTCACCCCTATAGAAAATTTGTGGGCAGAACTGAAAAAGTGTGTGCGAGCAAGGAGGCCTACAAACCTGACTCAGTTACACCAGCTCTGTCAGGAGGAATGGGCCAAAATTTACCTAACTTATTGTGGGAAGCTTGTGGAAGGCTACCCGAAACGTTTGACCCACGTTAAACAATTTAAAGGCAATGCTACCAAATACTAATTGAGTGTATGTAAACTTCTGACCCACTGGGAATGTAATGAAATAAATAAAAGCTGAAATAAATCATTCTCTCTACTATTATTCTGACATTTCACATTCATAAAATAAAGTGGTGATCCTAACTGACCGAAGACAGGGAATATTTGATAGGATTAAATGTCAGGAATTGTGGAAAACTGAGTTTAAATGTATTTGGCTAAGGTGTATGTAAACATCCGACTTCAACTGTATATTTTAATAATAAGGCTGTAACGTAACAGAATGTGGAACCTTTCAAGGGGTCCGAATACTTTCCGAATGCACTGTAGTTCTACATGCACTGTGATCCATACTGAGATGGGCTGTCTGTCCCCACCCTGAGCGTCGATGATTCATCATGCAGAGGCCGTAGAGAAGCCAGATTTAGACATTGCATATAATTTTACAGTTCGATTTCACTCATGCTGTTCATATAAATCATTTATTATAATATACCGGTCAATACACAGTTATTTATCCTGGGAAAAGGGAGTGGTTTTGGGCGGTAAATCTCGGTAACCGGGTTCCCACCATTCAACCCTAGTGAGTGTGTGTGCCTCTCTTTAAAGTTTTGACTGTCATGCCATTGTGTTAATGGTCTCTTTTGGTATCATCTATAGTTGATGGAGTCGGTTGCCCAGCTGCAGACAGAGAGAGACCGCTACGCTGAGCAGATCCAGGAGGAGGGACTAGTATGGAAGGACAAGACGGAGCAGCTGCTCTCTCAGGTGCACTATGCTACCACCCAATTAGCAGAACCTAAAGAGGTGGCATAGCCTCTGAACGTAGTGCTAGAAATACTTAGTCACTTTAAGGTTGAGTTGATTGACGTGTGTTTGTGTGTGTCCTGTGCAGGTGACCGTAGTAGCAGAGGAAAGGGACCGGAGTATCAGTCAGATCCAGGAGCTAGAAGCCCACATCACAGACCTGAAGCATGCTGCAGGTGAGACACACAGCTACCCTCCTTCTTGGTTTGCACATCAATGATTCTCAAAGACCAGCTTACTGCATTGAACCTCCCCATCCTGTCAATCATTATCATTAAAAGATTTGCATTGCCATAAGGACTCTCTTCTCCTCCCCAGCCCTTTTGTCCCAGGAGAGAGAGGCCCAGGCGGAGCCCAAGCCCTCAGGGACCTCAGAGAGTGAACTGGCCCTCCAGGGGGCACTCTGCAGCCTGCAGCAGGAGAGAGACTCGCTCAACGCACAGTTCCAAGCCCAGGTGATAACCTCACACATACACTGCCAGGAAATAATAACACACTGTGAATTTGCACTCTGAACACTCTGTCTCTTCAAGGCATAGACTGATAAGATGAATTATGGGGTGGGTTGGTGCTGGGCTGGAAAGAAATCCTGCACACCTTGTCCATCCCTGTTGTGTCTCACAAGTGAAAACCCACTGTTCTCCGCCCTCCCTTCCCTCTTTATAGTTGCGTGACAACGAGCAGTTGAGTCGCATGTGCTCGGAGCAGGAGTCCCGTCTCTCAGAGCTGGAGCGCCATGCGGAGCGCGGGGCCGAAGATGCAGAGGACCGCAGGCGCATGCTGGAGGACGTGCAGAGTGACAAGGCCACCATCAGCCGCGCCCTGGCCCAGAACCGCATCCTTAAAGACCAACTGGCCGAGCTGCAGAACGGCTTCGTCAAACTGGTAAAGAGGAGTGATGCCTTTTTACTCTCCTGTTTACTTATGTGAAGTAATCACTGATCTGCCAGGTTGGGTTGGTGTTAAACGTGGAATGTATGGAAACTTATCTTCACTTATCCAGCCACATTCAGATCGGTGGTGACCTCATGAATGTGTTGAATGTCTCTCTGTCCTCCTAGACCAATGAGAACATGGAGCTGACCACTGCTCTGCAGTCAGAGCATCACGTGAAGAAGGAACTGGGACGCAGGATGGGACAACTACAGGAGGACCTGCACAATGTCAAGGAGCAGGTAGGGACGCACGCGCAAACACACTTCATGGTGAACAGGTACAGGAACAACATCTAGACAGTCGCACATCTCCTCCATCCCTAGTTGGATTTGAAGTCGCAGGAGTACCAGGCGCTGCTGGAGCAGCGGGACCAGGTAGTGGCCCACCTACAGCAGTACTCTGCAGGCTACACGTCCCTGGCGTCAGAGCGAGAGCAGCTTCACAGACAGTACCTGCAGCAGAGCCAGCTGATGGACCGGCTGCAGCATGACGAGACCCAGGGAAGGGTTCAGTTGGAGATGAGCCACAAACAGCTGGAGCAATACCAGGTCAGGGACGCACACACACACACACACACGCATGTAGTCGCATGACACACACACACTATGCACGCGTACACACTGTGTATTCACCCCTCTGTTTCCCCCTGCAGAAGACGCTGGAGCAGTTGGCCAGAGACAATGAGCAGTTGAAGGCTGAAGTCACAGAGCTGCTCAACAGCTCAGCCCTGGCAACACCCTACAGAGACCAGGGAGACGGAGTGGAGAGCCAATCCCTGCCAGACAGTCCGCAGAAGTCCTCCATCGCTATCCCAGAAGACTTTGAGAGCCGTGAGGAGATGGTGAGGAGAATACACCTATCAGTGGTGTTAGGTGGGCTCTAGTGTTCCCAAATTCTGTGGAGAATCCTAAATTGAGGATATCCAAAGTATTTCTAAGATAATTGTCTCTGAAGAAGAATTATTCCCTTCCGTCTCTCTCAGGAGGAGTTTGTGCGCAGTGCGGTGGCGCGTGTGGAGGCAGAGAGAGACGAGGTGAGGAGCAGACTGGAGGAGGAGAGGAGACTGCACCTCGCTGCCCGACACCAGGCTGCAGCACTCATAGAGCACCACAGCCACAGTCATGACCATGACCACAACCATGACCATGAACACAGTCAAGGTCACGGTCAGAGCCACGACCACCGTCACAGCCATGATGACCACAGTCACTGTGAACACACAGGTGAGAGGAGGAGGAAAGGTGTGTGTGTATGCATGCACGTATTTGTGATTGTGTTTTCTAGGAACACTGCCAGTGTTGAATGTGTTACCAGTGCAGTGTTTCTGACGGGTACCCCCCCTTCCTGTTAATCTCAGGTTCAGAGGGCGTACCAGTGGAGGTACATGAGGCCTTGTGTGTTGCCATGGAGAGGCTGCAGCAGCGCTTCACCTCTCTGATGCAGGAGAAGGCTGACCTGAAGGAGAGGGTAGAGGAGCTGGAACACCGTTGTATACAGCTGTCTGGAGAGACTGATACTATTGGTGAGAGAGATGCATACACACACACAGATATACCGCTGTATACAACTGTCTTCAGAGACGCTGTTGGTGAGACACTCGATCATCTCTCTGTCTGTAAAGACTGGCACTATTAGTGACGCGTACACACTCTCCACTTCCATTTTCTCACACACACTAACAGGGATGCACTTACACATTCACTCACATAGCGTGACAGTTCTTCTCATCCTATTCCTTCGTTGTGTTTGTCCAGGAGAGTACATCACCCTGTACCAGAACCAGAGAGCCATCATGAAGCAGAAACACATGGAGAAGGAGCAGTACATCAGTATGTTGGCCCAGGACAAAGAGGAGATGAAGGTACACACACACACACACACACACACACACAGGTACACCATACACACACACACACCAAACATGAGAGAGAAGCTGCAGCATAGCACCAGCAGCATAGCACCCTGCATCCCACTTCTGGCTTGTCTCTGAAGCTAAGCAGTGTTGGTCCTGGTTGAGACCAAATGTAGCTCGAAGTGTTGCTGGAGGGCCAGTAGGAGGCACTCTTTCCTCTGGTCAAAAAAAATTAAATAAAAATATCCCGATGCCCCCGGGCAGTGATTTGGGACATTGCCCTGTGTAGAGTGCAGTCTTTCGGATGGGACGTTAAACTGGTGTCCTGACTCTCTGTTGTCACTAAAAGATCCCATGGCACTTATCGTAAGAGTAGGATGTTAACCCCGGTGTCCTGGCTAAATTCCCAATCTGACCCTCATACCATCTTGGCCACCTAATCATCCCCAGCTTCCAATTGGCTCATTCATCCCCCCCTCCTCTCCCCTGTACCTGTTCCCCAGGTCATTGTTGTAAATGAGAATGTGTTCTCAGTCAACTTACCTGGTAAAATACATTTAAAAAATAGACCCCATGCACACACACTAGTAGTATTTAGGTATTTATTAGGATCCACATTAGCCGCTGCAAAAGCATCAGCCACTCTTCCTGGGGTCCACATGAAACATGACATAATACATAGTACAGAACATAATTAGTCAAGGACTGAACTACATACATTTCAGATTATTGCCAGTGTTTTGACTGTGCTTCTGTGCCCGTGCAGGCCAAACTGGCCGAGCTGCAGAACCTGGTGATGAGGTTGGTGGGTGAGAGGAACGAGTGGTACAGCCGCTACACTGGGGCGGTGGCTAGCGCTAATGCTACGGCTAACCCTGACCTGCTGCCAGCCGGCGAGGAGCAGGTCCAGGCTCACCACACACACAGACGCATGGAGCTCAACGCTGTGGATGGACAAGGTATGGGCGCACACAGGAAGGTACACCACATGCACACGCACACGCATGGAACTCAGCACTGTGGACGGACCAGATACACAAACACACATCAAATTGTATTTGTCACATGCTTCGTAGACAACCGGTGTAGACTAACAGTGAAATGCTTTTCCAACAATGCAGAGTTTAAGATGAGATAGAAAGTGAAATGGAAAATAGAAATGGTGACACAGTGAATAACTAATAAAAATAACATATATACAGTGAGGGAAAAAAGTATTTGATCCCCTGCTGATTTTGTATGTTTGCCCACTGACAAAGAAATGATCAGTCTATAATTTTAATGGTAGGTTTATTTGAACAGTGAGAGACAGAATAACAACAAAAAAATCCAGAAAAACGCATGTCAAAAATGTTATAAATTGATTTGCATTTTAATGAGGGAAATAAGTATTTGACCCACTCTCAATCAGAAAGATTTCTGGCTCCCAGGTGTCTTTTATACAGATAACGAGCTGAGATTAGGGGCACACTCTTAAAGGGAGTGCTCCTAATCTCAGATTGTTACCTGTATAAAAGACACCTGTCCACAGAAGCAATCAATCAATCAGATTCCAAACTCTCCACCATGGCCAAGACCAAAGAGCTCTCCCAAGGATGTCAGGGACAAGATTGTAGACCTACACAAGGCTGGAATGGGCTACAAAACCATCGCCAAGCAGCTTGGTGAGAAGGTGACAACAGTTGTTGCAATTATTCACTAAATGGAAGAAACACAAAAGAACTGTCAATCTCCCTCGGCCTGGGGCTCCATGCAAGATCTCACCTCGTGGAGTTGCAATGATCATGAGAACAGTGAGGAATCAGCCCAGAACTACACGGGAGGATCTTGTCAATGATCTCAAGGCAGCTGGGACCATAGTCACCAAGAAAACAATTGGTAACACACTACGCCGTGAAGGACTGAAATCCTGCAGCGCCCGCAAGGTCCCCCTGCTCAAGAAAGCACATATACAGGCCCGTCTGAAGTTTGCCAATGAACATCTGAATGATTCAGAGGAGAACTGGGTGAAAGTGTTGTGGTCAGATGAGACCAAAATCGAGCTCTTTGGCATCAACTCAACTCGCCGTGTTTGGAGGAGGAGGAATGCTGCCTCTGACCCCAAGAACACCATCCCCACCGTCAAACATGGAGGTGGAAACATTATGCTTTGGGGGTGTTTTTCTGCTAAGGGGACAGGACAACTTCACTGCATCAAAGGGACGATGGACGGGGCCATGTACCGTCACATCTTGGGTGAGAACCTCCTTCCCTCAGCCAGGGCATTGAAAATGGGTCGTGGATGGATATTCCAGCATGACAATGACCCAAAACACACGGCCAAGGCAACAAAGGAGTGGCTCAAGAAGAAGCACATTAAGGTCCTGGAGTGGCCTAGCCAGTCTCCAGACCTTAATCCCATAGAAAATCTGTGGAGGGAGCTGAAGGTTCGAGTTGCCAAACGTCATCCTCGAAACCTTAATGACTTGGAGAAGATCTGCAAAGAGGAGTGGGACAAAATCCTACAATCCAACTACAAGAAATGTCTGACCTCTGTGATTGCCAACAAGGGTTTTGCCACCAAGTACTAAGTAATGTTTTGCAGAGGGGTCAAATACTTATTTCCCTCATTAAAATGCAAATCAATTGATAACATTTTTGACATGCGTTCTTCTGGATTTTTTTGTTGTTATTCTGTCTCTCACTTTTCAAATAAACCTACCATTAAAATTATAGACTGATCATGTCTTTGTCAGTGGGCAAACGTACAAAATCAGCAGGGGATCAAATACTTTTTTCCCCCACTGTATATATATGCGTGTGTGTGTGTGTATATGGAATAGAACAACAATAATACACACACATATTAGTCATTATACTAACCTCCCTGATCTCTCATCTCTCCCCCCTTCTCTCTCCAGAGTCTATGGATGTAAGTTCAGCCGTGGAGCCCGACTCCACCGACCTCCCTAACGGTGGCCCGTCAGACCAGGGCCAGGGGCTCCCCCCAGACTCCCATGCTCTGATGAGGCCCCAGGAGGACGGCACGACCAGGCAGATCATGCAGCTGCTCCAGGAGATCCAAAACCCCCAGGGGCCCTGCTCCGTGCCCTTCCTGGGGGACAACCCCTGCGTCCCCTTCTTTTACCGGCCCGACGAGCAGGACGAAGTCAAGATCCTGGTGGTCTGATGATGAGACTATGGAGCTAACTGGCAGCGTTGGTTGGGATCCCTGGCTATGTTGGAGGATCTCTGAACACACACACACCATTCCACCACGTCACACTCGACTTAAGTCATCTAGGATTATACGTACACACACTTTTGGTTATACCGTCTCTCACACCATGCACACTCACTCTCTCCCGACATCGTCAAATTCTACTTTCTGGGAGAGGTTGTTTCCTCTCTTTCTCGCTCCTCCTTTTGAGTCCTTGGCTGGTCTCGCATGCTGTTTTTTCTTCATTGCACTAACAGAGTGACTAAGCATGTGAATTCCTTGTGTGAGTGTGGCTGCCTTCCTCTCCTCTTCCACCTCTGCAACCTCCTTACTTGCAGTGTGTGTCTGTCCGCTTTTTTTGCCTCCTTTAATTGGTATTTAATACCATTAGATTGAGATTCTTTCTGTGATTCTCTTGATGGAGAGAATATGTTTATTCCTGCACACTGATCCCTCTCCTCTGTTCACTATCCTCCGTCTCTCTCCCCCTCCCCTTCTCTGCCATTTGAACCAGAGGTGCAATAAAGGATCTCTGTCCCCTCTCCCTCAGTCATTGTCGATTATAGGAGAAATGTAAGGCTTTGAGTGAGACGTTAGCGGCAACAGTGTGTGTGCCGTGCGTATGTATGTATGGGAACTACTCTCACAGCCAGTGGACAAGCTTTAACTAATCTACTTCCCTCTTGTTTTGCATTAACAACGCTCTTTATAGTTCATAGTGTCCACATGCCAAACAGGAGCTTACAGTACCTTTCAGTGGAGACTGGTGGGAGGAACTATAGGAGGACAGGCTCATTGTGATGGTTGGAATGGAATATATGGAACGGTATCAAACACATAAAAAATTTGGAAACCACATGTTTGACTCCATTACATTAATTCCATTTCATCCCTGACAATGAGCACGTCCTCCTATAGGTCCTCCCACCAGCCTCCACTGGTACCTTTTATATGTTAAGGCACTAAATGGATCCTCATTCACAATGTGTCTGACTGGAGTAGAACTGGGCTAGTCTGTCTGTGTTTAGTAGTAGAGACAAACATGGCTTGGTTTTGCCTTGTGGGCTATTTCTCAATTCATTTTCTCATCTCCTTTCCTCCATGTCAACTGATGGGCGACAAGACTGACTCACTCAGACAAGTGGTCATGAATGGAAGAAGACTGTATCGAGACACAGCCCTTGGTAGCTGTTGGTATGTTCTATGGTAGTGGAGGGAGTTGTCTGGGTAGGGCAGGATAGCAGGTGGGGTAGAGGAGGGCAGGAGGAGTTGGGTACAGTACAGGAAGGAAGGAGGTAAGGGCCAGGCTGGAGCCTTGGCCTAACTGGGGTGGAAGTAAGTCAGGAAAGCATTGGTAAAGACACTAGCATTTGGAGTGATGAGAGCAGTTTGCACTGTTCACATCTAAGTCGTTTACTTCTAAGTAGGGAGACACCATAGGACGTCATAGGAAAGACAGGAACATGCATGTAGACACACATGGCTGCTCACCCCTACAACGACCTTGTCTATCCATTCTCTTCCATTTGGTAACACTGAAATCTGAACATATGTATGGACAGTAGAGCTTTCTCTTATTCATGCAAATGAGCCAGTCAACTCAGTTGTATTCCTCAAGTTTGCTCTGCGTTCATTTATTTGAGGCCCCGTTTCATGGCACCAGTTGATCATCTTCAATTCCACTGTGCTTGTTGCCCCTCAACATATCTAATTTGTAATTTAAGTCGCTCCCTTTGAGACTGGATGAAGTTGTGAGTCTGTTTGATGAATGATCCAATCTCAATTGTATCCTCATGATTTGAATGGAAGTTGTATCTTCTCTCTAGAGTAACATGGACCTTTTACTGTAGGTTTATTGCACAAAAATTGGACAGCGCTTCTAATCAAACCCTGTCCCATCTCGCATAGCTTTTCTATGGCAGATCCATTCTAGACATTTGATTTCTATACTTGGGAGCCCTATGATGTCATCATGTGCACTTTGGCACATCTGGGCTCAGGGTTCCTCTCGAGGCTATTGAATGAAGACTGTTGAAGTGACCGGAAGAGTGAGTTTGTGTGTATGTGCAGTGTGCACTAGGAGGATGTGTAGGTATGTACATATGAATAGAGGGTTGTAATAATTCTAGTAACACGAGGCATGGGCAATGGGGGTTAAGCTCTGCTGTTTTATTGACAGGTCCAGGAAGGTCCTCTGTTTTTAGATAACCTTACCATGATGACCCAATTAAAGGTAAAATTGCCATAGGCGCATCTCTGCCACCCTGCAGTTTTTGGGGAATTGTGTGTATTCCCATAATATTTAGGCTATTTTTTAATTTTTATGCTTCTAGTGTATCTCTGTTGACTACCAATGTCCGATATCTTTTTTTAATTCAAGAATGGAAGTCTTTAAACTGTCTGAAAAAAGGATTATGGTTTTGGTGATGCTATGTGAAGTGTGTTAAATGAGATCTAGAAATTAGTGGTTGTGGAGAAAGTGTTCAGGTGTGTGTGTGCACCTGGTCTGCACTATGGCAGTCGCTGAACCATGTCTATCCTGAAGCGAAGCACTTTTCGTAGTAGGACTTGACGTGGTTTCTGTTGAAAGTGATCCCATCTGAATATTTTCATTCCTGGCTTTCTTAGCATTCTCTTTTCCTTTAGAGTTATAACTTTGTTGGTAAAAGCAATATATTATTTTATAGTAATTTAAATCTATTGTTTTTGGGGTGGTGACGAGTGAATAAAAGTAACAGGTGAAATATAATTTTTTTCCACACTTTCTAATTCACAATGTTCTTTTGAATGAATGCGTGTGATTGAGCAGATAATGGCCTTCTGTATATACTGTAACTGTAACATATTGTATATTCATTCTGCCTGGAGTGTGGGAATAAGTGTGATGGCTGTTTGTAGTGTTGCTAGCAGCCCAGCATGCTTGTCTGTGTGTCTGTCTGAGCCATTGTTGGGTTCAGGACACACAGACAGCTGAAGTGAAGGGGTGGGGTACCGTCTGTGATTTAATACAAAGGAAAAAAATATTTATTTCTAATAAGTATCGAAACTAATCCGTTTTAATGCAATGTAGGTTCGTTATGAGAGAACAAAATGGCTTTCGACAGTATATTTCTGATGTGGTTTCTCCTGTATGTTTTTTTTCTCCCCTCCTGATTAAAACTGGTTGAGCAAAGTAAACAGCATCTGGTGAATGGATCCTTGTAAGTGCTGGAGTTTCTATCTTCAATATGTCCTATTAGAGATGTCATTGTGCGATTCCTCAACAAAAGACAATCAGACCATTTTGGTACAGTACACTGACTTTTAATGTCTTGACAAAGCACAGTCCTGTTGGACAGACACATTCCACCCACAGCAGTAAGATAAGATACAGGACGAAGTTGTCACAGCAGGATAGAATACAAACATTTACTCTGCCCCCTCTCCTCATTTCCTCTCCGGACAGAGACCGAGAAAGAAGCGACAAATTATTCTACATGCTACTAATCAAACAACCTGCCAATACTCAACACATCAATTGACGGGATTTCATATAACATTATTCACTTATTTATTCATTTGTTCATTTTTGTTTTTATCATGTTTCATTGTACACATACTCAGTCACTTATTCATAATAATTTAATATTCAGTATTCATACATTGTCAACTAACCTCTAGACAAGTGGAACACAATTTCCATAAGATGCACCACACAGGATACATAACACACGTAAGATATGTCCATAATAAATGTTACTCTGAATTTATAAGTATTTCATAATAGTTAATAGTTTTATGTATTGGCTGTTGCTAAGACTCAAGGGTGTTGTAAAGGGGAGGGGTGGGTTTGTATGAGGTGAGTACGATATGGATACTGAAACAGGGGTTTGTGGGTAGGCAAATGAGCCCATGTACTATTATTACCAACAGGGTCATAATACAACAAACCACAGACAACAGAGTCCACTGGTAGAAAGGGGGGTAAACTCACATCTCTCAAACAGCAATGGAACGCAAGAGTGACATGGGAGGGGAGAGGTGCACTGTATAGGTGTGTGTATATAGGTATAGACCATCACTGATTGGGTTGTTGGTGGTTTAAACCTGATGTCCTCACTCACCCCCTTGACCACTGAGAGAGGGAAGAAAGGAAAAAGGAAAGAAAAGAAAAAAGTTGATAAGCCACCCCAACACTCATTACACAGTTCCAATGATATTCAACACATGTTCTCCTGTTAGGGTCACTGGTCTTGGAAACACTTTGAGAGTCAAAAAACAAATCCTGGACTGGCAACACTTATAAATGGTCTTCCTGAAAAGAACTTCAATGTTTGAGCTTTCCTTGTAAGGAAAGGAGAAAGGATGCCATTTAACAGTATTGCGACGCACCATTAGGGCCTTGTCTGTCTCCATGCCTCCTCTCAGGCTGATCATCTACTTTGAGTCTGGTGTGATTGGTGGATAGCTCTCATTAAGCCGTCCAATAAGAACATATTGCACTTTCTATTTAGATCCCGCCTCGCAAAGGTACTGAGTTTCACTAGTAGGGAAGTGTTTCATTGACAAGTGGGAGAGGAGGAGAAGAGACAGACGGACGACTCTGGCTCAATGTTGGCCCACAGGTTTTAGCGGGAGACCCTCTAGTTCACAACCCCCTAGCACTCGTGGCATGGGTACAGAGATTGAAGCACAGAGAGAAGCATGTCTTCAAATGTGCCTTAGGGAGCTGGTTGAGGAGGAGTTTACACCGATATACACCAGATCCACAGGAGGCTGCTGAGGGGAGGACGGCTCATAATAAAGGATGGAACCGAACGGAGCGAATGGAATGGCATCAAACATATGGAAACCATGTCCTTGCCCGTCCTCCCCAATTAAATTGCCACCAACCTCCTGTGACCAGATCACAGTTAGTCTGAACATCTGAACTTGTGTCATTGCAGATATAACAATACATTATCATGATGGTTATCACATCACATAAGAATGGGCCTTCACAGTGACGCAAGGCCTGGTGGCTAGAGGAGGTTGTAGGACATGGACACAGATGCAAGATGGTCCGCACATTATCTTCTCCCTCACTCCTACTGAGGGGCAGGAAGAGGGAGGAAGATATATTTTCTTTTTCTATCCATGAACAGGAATGTTATGGCCATTCAGAGAGAGCGGGGTTGGTGATTCTTTTTTTCATGTCCTCTCTCTTTCTTTCGCTCCCCCTCTCCACCCTTGCTTTGAGCGAGGCTGTTGTGAAGAGCTGCTGAGATCTCTGATTGGTGTGTGTTTGTGTGAAATATAGGGGGGATTCACATGTAGGGGCTGAGTGGTGGAAAGGGGGGAGTGTTAGAGGAGAGGGGGTGTCAGGGGGTCCCGAGGGACATAAAAGGATGCTTCTAGGAGTCAAAAGGAGGCAGGGGGCTCTCGGGGCGAGAGGGCCCACCCTTGCTTGGCCGGCTATTCGATAAAAAGAGGAGGGGAAAAGTAGAAACAGATAGGAAAGAGGACATAATGAAGCCAGATTAAGCGAAGGATGAACAAGTGAATGAAACATAACGAGAGAAAATGTCCCCAAACTCAGAGGCTCGGAAACACTGTTGTGATATTAGATATAATAGGACACATTAATCAGTGTATCATAAATAATACATAGAAAACACAGAGATAGATGCCACATTACATTGTGACACATGAGAGTCTGTACCATTAATGGTTATAATATGTATATATTTTCTCTTTGGGTGTTTTTCTGACAAAAAGGGCCCTTGCCCATCTATGTCAGGTTTGTCCTAGCCTGTGACTTTAGGGACCAGTATGGATCATGATGATCATAGCAGAAGACAACAAAAAGAAAGCTGTTTTTCAGATGCAGTTATCCCTTCTGATCCACTCCACTTTCCTAGATAGATGGATAATGCATCTACTCCCAAGAGAGATTCAACACACAGAATAACGTGTCAACCAGCACAAAAAAAGATCATTATCAATATCCAAAATGATCAGAGAAAAAATAATCATTCAGATATGAGAGAAAGAGAGAAAGTCAGCAATCAGAAATACCCATCTGAAGGGGAGGGGAAGAAAGAAAAAATATTTCAGCATAGCATTCCTTAACCCTCTCATCCATATTTGCTGAATCCACCCACTTACGCATGTAAATGTGTGTGTCTGAGTGTGTGTAAATGTTTTCTAATTCTTATCTACAATGGTCCTTAATATACAGTGGAGGATGAATGCATGTCTCTGTATTGTGGGTATACAATATGTCTGTGTGTGGGTTTGTGCGTGTGTGTGTGACGTGACTGGGTCATTTAGTAGAGAAGGAAGAAAGGTCTAGGTCAGGAAGGTTGCTCTGCAGTCCTTGGTCTCTCTGCCGTGGGGTAGGCGGTGGGTTGGAGGGGAGGGGGGCTCAGTAGTCTAGTGGGTTGGTGAGGGCGGGGGTCTTCGGCTGCCAAGAGGACCATGGATACACACAGATGGACAGACAGAAACACAGGGACAGAGGGACACAGATATAAGCAAAGACAGGGATGAGTTAGGATTGGCACTCTGGCTGGGTGTCATTCCCCCTCACGCGCAAGCGGTATAACTCAACGTCACTCTGACATACTACTATACACACACACACATACACCATACAGTCAAGTATACTTGCACTCTTTTGTAATTGCACATTCAATTCAGCTCCCCTACTGAACATCAAATTCTATGCAAACTCTCTCTCAAGCACGCGTATGCCGGGTAACACACACACACACACACACATTCACAGCTGCATGGAACAATGTGGGAGAAGACAGTCAGACAAAACAGCTAACACACTAAAACACAAATCATTCCTGCAGATTTGATTGTCTTCATGCATCTTGGAATATACTGTATACAGTATATAGACTCAACAAAAATATAAACGCAACATCTAAAGTGTTCGTCCCATGTTTCATGAGCTGAAATAAAAGATCCCTGAAATGTTCCATATGCACAAAAAGCTTATTTCTCTCAAATGTTGTGCACAACTTTGTTTACATCCCTGTTAGTGAGCATTTCTCCTTCGCCGAGATAATCCATCCACCTGACAGGTGTGGCATATCAAGAAACTGATTAAACAGCATGATCATTACACAGGTGCACCTTGTGCTGGGGACAATAAAAGGCCACTCTAAAATGTGCAGTTTTATCGCACAACCCGATGCCACAGATGTCTCATGTTTTGAGGGAGTGTGCAATTGGCATGTTCACTGCAGGAATGTCCACCAGAGCTGTTGCCAGAGAAATTAATGTTAATTTCTCTACCATAAGCCGCCTCCAACGTCATTTTGGAGAATTTGACAGGCCTCACAAACGCAGACTACGTGTAACCACGCCAGCCCAGAACCTCCACATCCGGCTTCTTGACCTGTGGGATGGTCTGAGACCAGACACCCGGACAGCTGATGAAACTGTGGGTTTGCACAACCGAAGAATTTCTGCACAAACTGTCAGAAACCGTCTCAGGGAAGTTCATCTGCATGCTCGTCGTCCTCACCAGGGTCTTGACCTGACTGCAGTTCGGCGTCGTAACCGACTTCAGTGGGCAAATGCTCACCTTCAATGGCCACTGGCATGCTGGAGAAGTGTGCTCTTCACGGATGAATCTCAGTTTTAACTGTACCGGGCAGATGGCATTGTGTGGGCGAGCGGTTTGCTGATGTCAACGTTGTGAACAGAGTGCCCCATGGTGGCAGTGGGGTTATGGTATGGGCAGACATAAGCGAACACAACTGCATTTTATCAATGGCAATTTGAATGCACAGAGGTGCTGTTACAAGATCCTGAGGTCCATTGTCGTGCCATTCATCAGCCGCCATCACTTCATGTTTCAGCATGATAATGCATGGCCCCATGTCGCAAGGATCTGTACACAATTCCTGGAAGCTGAAAATTGTTTCTGTATGATATGTTGGATTAAGGAATAAAGACAGACACCAATGTTCAGTTCAATAGCCTTGTTGAGCCTTGTACAAATCCCTACGCGTGGAGTCTGGGGAACAGTCCAACTAGTCGATTACCTATCAACTAGACTCCGTAACATCATCCTTTTCAATAGAAAGTGCAAACATAACGGCATAACATTGCGTTCTTAACAGTCAAGTCATAACAATTGAAAAGCATGACATTTTCTTTTTACTTCAGCTGTCATCTTCCTTTTTTAATTTTTTTTGTTTTTTTTTTGTTTGTTTTATTTTTTATTAACAGACAACAAGTTAAGTCTCTTGCTTACAGAGTAAGCCTGTCCGGTGGCTTGCACAGCCGACCCACCCGTGAGTAAGTATTGGCTCTGACAGGGGTAGGATTAGGGCCACGAGCTGGAGAGTTTGGTGGGGTAGAAGCTTCACCTTCAGTTGGCTCATGTCTCAATTCTGCACCCCTTACCCTTAGGCCTGGACTGTGATCCAGCTCATCTAAGTGAGTGTATGGCATGTTCTGGTTTGTCTGCTCTGCTACGCGCAGATCCACCCGATTGCGACGATAGAGGGAGCCACCAACATCCACCAGGTAAGAACGTGGTGCAACTCTCTGTAGGCATGTGCCCAGCCTCCAAAGTCCTGTGTGGTCTCCCGGCAGCGGTTTCATCCTTATAGTTTCACCCACCTCCAGCTCTGGTAGGTCTCGAGCAGTCCGGTCGTAGAAGCACTTAGCGAGCTGCTTTCTGTGACGCAGTTTGTCCGTGACGCCAACCATGACGCAGGGCTCAAGTAGCTTGTTAGCTACGGGGATAGTAGTCTTCAGACGTCTGGACAGAAGGCGTTGTGCTGGGCTGCTGTCCATGTTTTCGGTGGGTGTGTTCCTCCACTGTAAGATCGCTTTCCATGGGTCGTTGCTGTCGCGCAAGGCCCTGCTTAACAGGTTTTTTACAATCTTGACAGCTGATTCTGCCTTGCCATTTGCTTTTGGGTGTCTTGGAGAGGAGGTCACGTGGTCAAACTCCCATTCTGAGGCGAAACGCTTGAACTGTGCAGTGAATTGTGGGCCATTGTCCGTGATTACCTTGTCAGGCTGACCTTGCCTTGCAAACTGCGCCTTGCAGCGCTTTATGACCGTCTCTGCGGACAAGTCAGGGAGCAGTTCAATTTCCCAAAAGTCAGAGTAATGATCAACGAGGAGAAGATAGTCCTTTTGTCTGTGGCTGAATAAGTCCATGCTGATGATTTGCCAGGCCCTTGTGGGCAGTTCGTGTGACATCATGGTTTCCTTTTGCTGTTCATGAGCGTACTCGTTGCATGTGGTACAGTTGCTGACAAAGTCTTTAATTTCTGCTTGCATGTTTGGCCAGTATAATGTTTCACGAGCCTGACGGTAGCATGCGTCACCTCCGACGTGACTGGAGTGTATGCGGGTAAGCATCTCTGGACGTAGTGATTTGGGAATAATGACCTTCTGACCTCTGAACAAGACGCCATTTTGCACACTGATCTCATCTCGAAAGGTCCAGTATTCTCTCACTGTGAAAGGTGTCTCCTCTTTCAGATATGGCCAGCCTGCTAGAGCCATGGACTTCAGTGACTGTAGGTGTTCGTCCTTGTCAGTATGTTGCCTGATCTGGGCTAGGCGGTGATCTGTCACGTTTAAGTAGTCTGCCTGATTGATCTGTTGAACATCTTGTTGTTCCTGCTGTAGCGAACAGATGGCCTGCCGCTGATAGGCAGTGCCTCTACCTGTACATTGTGCTGTTGCCCTGCTCAGTGTGTCGCTGATGTACATCTCAGGTCCTGGCTTGTAAATGACCTTCAGGCTGTAGTTTTGCAGAGTCAGGAGCATACTTTGAAGCCTCTTGGGCGCGTTGAGGAGAGGTTTACTGAATATGGCAATGAGTGGTTTGTGGTCAGTTTCAGCGGTGACCAGCTCTCGACCATATAAGTAGTGATGGAATCGCTGGCAGGAGAAGACGATGCTGAGGCACTCTTTCTCAATTTGTGCATAGTTTTGTTCGGTGGGGGTGAGCGCTCGAGGCAAACGCAACGGGCTGGCCTTCCTGCATAAGGCAGCATCCAAGTCCCCTTTGGCTAGAGTCGCTCTGGATTGTGACAGGCTTCGTGACGTCGTAGTAGCGCAACACTGGCATGGATGAAGCCAGAGATTTCATCTCCTGCACTGCGGCCTCGTGCTTGGGTAGCCAGTGCCATGGTGTGTCTTTGTCCAGCAACCGGCGCAGAGGCTCACAGACTGCTGATAGGTGTGGCATGAACTTTGCAAGATAGTTTGCAAAGCCGATGAGACGCTGTACTCCTTTTGCATCAGACGGGTTTGGCATGTCGAGGATCGCTTGGACCTTGTCTGGGTCCGGCTTCAGGCCTTTTGCCGAGAGAATGTGGCCATGGAAGTGGACGTCTTTCACCTTGAACTGCAGCTTCTTCAGGCCAAGACGAAGCTTAACTGATCGGCAGCGCTCCATCAGTGCCAGGAGCTTCACATCGTGGTCGCGTTCTGCTTCTTCGTCTGTTTCACCACAGCCTACGATCAGGATATCATCGGCGATGGGTTCAATGCCCTTGAGCCCAGCCAGTAACTCGTGCTGCTTGCGTTGGTATACCTCAGGCGCCACTGAGACACCAAACGGGAGCTTGAGCCAGCGTTTCCGACCCCAGGGGGTCCAGAAGGTAGTCATGAAGCTGCTTTCTTCGTCCAGCTTGCATTGAAGGAATGCATCTCGGGCATCCACCAAGGTGAAAATCCTGGCCTTGGGGAAGCTTATAGAGGACATCCTCTAGTGTCGGCATGATGTAGTGGGATCGTTTCAGTGCTTGGTTCAGATGCTTTGGGTCGATGCAGACCCTCAGCTTCTCTGGTTTTTTCACTATGACCATATTGCTGATCCAGTCAGTTGGTTCAGTCACAGATGTCATGTGGCCATCGGCCTCATACTTGTCCAGCTGGGCCTTCACAGCCACTTTCATTGCAATGGGCACATTGCGAGGAGCACACTGGACTGGAGTAATGCTCTCATCCACTTCAAAGTGTACCTCCCCAGGCACTGATTCAACGGGCATGTTGAATACATCGTCATATCTGCTGAGTAGTTGTTCTTTGGACAGGGGTCCATGCTGGACATGATCCACAATGTGCAGGTCATTTGGTACAGTGAACTGCATCAGTCCCAGGCGTTCGCATGTAGAGCCTGAGAGGAGAGGATTTTGACTGGTTTTCACAATCTCGAACTCCAGCTTGTGTTTGCGTCCCCGAATAACACATTCGGTCTCAAAGGTGCCCATAGAGCTCATTAGTTCTCCTGAGTACAGCTTTAGTCTAGTATCGCTGGGAAATAGATGTGTGTCAGGTGCCAGATTGATTTTGTCTTTGTAGCTCATTACGTTGCATGTAGCACCCGAATCCAGTTGACATTGTTGTTGCTTGTTGTGTAATCGTAGTGTCACAAACCATTTCTTCCCTCTTGAGTGTACAGCCCCAATGGATTCATGCATGTAAATGTCACTTTCACTGTTCAGCTCTGAACATTGAGTAATATCATCAACACAGTGAATCTTGCCCTCACTCACCCTTCTTTTGCTTTTGAGACACACTTTTGCAAAGTGATTATTAGTTCCACAAGCTCTGCATGGTTTTCCATAGGCCGGGCAGTGCACTTTGCCACGTGTGTGTGTATTCCCACAGTATTTACATGCTACGGGGCTCTCTGTGTTCACCGTTCGTGGTGAATTACTCTGCCTCGATTGGTTTTGTCTGAATGTCTGCCTAGCAACAGCGTGAACCGTATCAACGTCGGAGCGTGGGGTTTCCGTTTCCATTGCTCTCATTCTCATGTCAGTGACTTCAGCAGTGCGGCACATTTCGATGGCAGTTACTAATGTTAAGCCTCTCTCTCTCTCAGTAGACGCCGGCGCGTATTCTCATTTGCAATTCCCAGTACTATTTTGTCACGAATCAGTTCATCTTTCAATCCCCCGTATTCACAAGTGGCGGATTTCTCTCTCAAACGGGTTACAAAGTTGTGTACTGACTCACCCTCTTCCTGTTTGCAGCTTCCGAAAACGAACCGCTCGTAAATTACGTTTCTGGCGGGTTTGAAGTAATTCTCCAATGCATCCAATATAGCCTTTGCATCACACTGTTGTCGTGCCGTGAGGGTGAGATTGTGCCGGTAGATATGCCTGCATTCGCTGCCCATTAAACTCCTCAGAGTTGCCGCTTGTACCTCGTTGGGTTTCTCATGTAGACCGGTCGCCAGCGCATAGTCCTCGAATTCATCCCTGAAGTTGTCCCAATTAGTATTCCAGTCCCCTGTGAGAACCATGTGATTTGGTGGCGGAATGTTCGCTGCCATAGCAATGGAATAGGAGATTTCTTTGTCTTCAGTCATGGAGGTAGGTAGTGATGCTAGCTAGCCAGCTAACACGAGTTGATCAGTGTTGTGAGTAGGAAACGGCTTGTGTTCGCATATGGAACGTAACAGCGCCTATACTGTACTTAGCTACAAAAATAACAAACGTGTGTTTTCCGAGCCACTTCTGATACCATGTTTCTGTATGATATGTTGGATTAAGGAATAAAGACAGACACCAATGTTCAGTTCAATAGCCTTGTTGAGCCTTGTACAAATCCCTACGCGTGGAGTCTGGGGAACAGTCCAACTAGTCGATTACCTATCAACTAGACTCCGTAACAAAAATGTCCCAGTTCTTCCATGGCCTGCACACTCACGAGACATGTCCCCAATTAAGCATGTTTGGGATGCTCTGGATCGACTTGTACGACAGCGTGTTCCAGTTCCTGCCAATATTGAGAAACTTCGCACAGCCATTGAAGAGGAGTGGGACAACATTCCATAGGCCACAATCAACAACCTGATCAACTCTATGCGAAGATGTGTCGCGCTGCATGAGGCAAATGCTGGTCACATCAGATACTGACTGGTTTTCTAATCCACACCCTTACCATTTTTTAAGGTATCTGTGACCAAAAGATGCATATCTGTATTCCCAGTCATGTGAAATCCATAGATTAGGACTGATTTCCTTATATGAACTGTAACTCAGTAAAATCTTTGAAATTGTTGCATATTGCGTTTATATTTTTGTTCAGTGTACATAGTTTCCATTGGTGACAGGCAGTTGTTTTGGTGCCCAGAAGAGGGCAGTATAGCTCCACTATATTATCATCCATAATATTCTCCTCTTTCAACCCAATCCAAGCATGCAAAATATGTGAGAGATAGAGGGTTGCATTTCACCCCTCAAGAGCTGTGTGATTATAATTGCCACAAAGGATATATAACACATTTATAATCTCCATAGTAGTTCTGCCATGATCATCAAGGCTATGCTATCTTTACTTCACTATCAAAAGAGGGGCTAGTTAGCATACATGCTAAAAAGTAGACTACAACTGTAGGAGGCAGGGTAAATGATGACCGCCAGAATTGCTAGTTGGATAGACATTAACTAGACATTATACACCCTTTTCAAATCATTATTACCACCCACAGTATAGCCTTTCTCTGACAGCTTCACTAGCCTCTATAGAATACTATGTTGACATTTAGACAGGACAAATACTGGACAGCAATGTGTCACACCACCAAACAATCAGAGACACGGGACGGGTGAGATGTCATGATCCGACACTGACACAAACCCATGACCTTTGACTTCTGACCCCTAATGAGCAGCTCTGGTCAGGTCTATGCATGTGTGTGTATGTATGAGTGTGTATGTATGTATGCCTGTGTGTGTATGTATGAGTGTGTGTGTATGCATGTGCGTATCTAGAGGTATCCTCTGACTTTTTTCATCAACACAAACCTCTCCCAACTGAAACATACACCCTGAAACTAGAAAAAATAACTTGATTTCAGTAGACAATAACAAAACCAGCAAGGTCACACAATGAGACAAACGCACACTGTGACCTGTGTGTGTGCTCGTGTGTGTTTGTCCATGCACTGCTAAAAGAGGCATTAGGGAGTGAAAGAAAAGGAGAGCGTGATGGGCATGCAGTGAGGTGACGGTATCTAAGAGAAAGCAGCATGAGGATGATGGTGAGTAGTACCAAACGTACCAGAAGCGTTAGTCCTCATTGGTCACTGATAGTGATTCTGAAAGAGGAACCATAGTCAACGGTGGGATAGAGGTGTGGTGAAGGTGATAGGATGAGGAGGACAGAAAGAGGAGTGCAAACAAACACATACAGGTTACAGTGCAGGAGAGACCCACGTCACATGACAAGGCTCTGCTCTCACCATGGACCAATCAGATTTGGACCGTTATTTGAAAGTTATTTGGGGTAATTGGTTTTAACATGGCTGCTTTAGAGACATTGTTTGAGGGTTGTTTGAAGGTTATTTGGATGTTTAAGGGTGTGTGTGAGCAAGAGCAGTGTCAGACAACGTGTGTGTCTCCCTCAGTAAGGCAAGCTGCTGCCCTGACCGTGAGTTCACATCAGATCAGTACAGTGTCCATTAGCTCACAACCACAGGCAAACACAAGGCAAACGTTAGCAGTGCGGAGGCAGTTTAACAGAGAACGAAAATGAAAAACGCCCCCCCCCCCGCTCGCTCTCATTCTCTCTCAATCCCTATCCTCCCCTCTCTTTCTCTCTCTGTTTATTTGCAACATGGAGACAGGATAGACAAGAGACACTATTCCTAAACTATAAAGACTAAGGTTGGGTGAGTGGGATATACTGTAGGATAGGTCTCTAATACAAAACTATATTCTAGCAAAGGACTCCACATAGAGGAGGCCACTAGACTAGACTACTAGTGAGGGGGATTCTGGTGAGGGCTAGGGGCATGGAATGGTAAGAAAATGTGGGCTTAAATGAAGGCACAGCTGTGCCACTGATAGTAAAAGTACTTAAAGCAGTTAGTTACATGTAGGGTTGGGAGGTTCTTGTAGTGTGTACGAAATGTAAGTCAGTAATGTCTGAAACCTTCATGGCAGTTAGCAATGTAAATAGGTACAACAACATAAGTAAAACATATATTAGGTGTGTGTATGTGTGTGGCAATGTTTTACTACAGGGGTGGGCTTTTGGAAGGGTCAATCTATGATATGTCTCTCATCCATCCTACCTCTACCTCCCATCTGTTCTCTAGCTTGCAGCATCTTCTGGACCTGACATCCTTTATCTATATGGCTCTATCCTCTATCACACCAAGCTCTCTCCACTCTCATTTACCTCCATCAATCCTCCTGGCGTCTTCACATCCCCCTTAGCAACAGAGAGCATTGACACTTCAGCTTAGATGTGATTTCATTATCATCCTCACTCTCATAGTATATCACTTACACAACCTCATTAGCTTGTCTGTCTCCCTGTAGGACCTCTTGTAGTGTTACACATTCATAGGCTTGGTGACTTTTGCATTGAGATGTAACGTTTGGGTTCGGTTTCACTCACCTCGGCACACCGGGGGGTGCGCGGTTAGGCCGGGAGGGGACTGATGGGGGGGGCCCACTGAAGGGATCCGGGGAGGCCCCTGGGCGAGAGGGGACAGGGGGGCCAGGAGGGAGGCCAGGGGCTGAGCCACGGGAGACAGGGCGTCCAGGGGGACCTGGGGGAGCCCTTCTGTTCGGAGTGGGACTGCTGGCTGGGGACCTGAGGGGTGGGGGGGGGGGAAGAGAGAGAGAGCGGCTGAGTGCATCGGCAGTCAGTTCTCTTTCACACCAGCAGGGGAGGCAACAACATCAGTCCTGCTCCTCTCATCCTTTACTCCCCACTCTCCTCTATTCCCTTATTTCCCCTTCTCCTTCCATCCATACCTTTTACTCAGAGCTGTTGTCCTCCTTCCATCCCCTCCTTCCTCCATCCATCCATACCTTCACCCATATAATTTGCCCTCTGTAGCTCAATTGGTAGAGCATGGCGCTTGTAACGCCAGGGTAGTGGGTTCGATCCCCGGGACCACCCATACGTAAAAATGTATGCACGCATGACTGTAAGTCGCTTTGGATAAAAGCGTCTGCTAAATGGCATATTATTCCCTTACTCTCCTTTCCTCCCTCTCTCCCTCCATTCGTACCTGCCCCCGGAGTTGTTTCCCCCCGGCCTCAGCCAGGAGTCGTCTACAGGCGGTGGCATGGCGGTGGTGACGGTGGTGGTGCTGATGTCTCCGATGATGTTTAGGGCCTCCCTCAGGGCGTGGTACATGCGGAGCATCTCGTCGCGGTGATGGGCCTGCTCCTGGGACTCCTCCATCAGGCTGTTCTGGTCCCCAGAGTGGTACAGGTTGGCCAGCAGCTCCGCGTTGATGAACTCCTTGGTCTGTGTGGAGGAGGGGGAAGAGAGGGGGAGAGTAAAGGTGAGGAATGGGGGGGAGTTGGAGATGGAAAGGTTGCAGTAGAGATGAAAGAGGTGTTTCTTCCGCCCTTGTCACTGATTGGCTAGAGATTCCACAGGCCGGCTGGTTTCTCAAGTCTAAACCAATCAGACACAGATTCAAAGACAAGGATGAAAATCAGCTGGTGTGAATCAGCTGGCCCTACAGAAGATTACTTTGACACCACTAGTCAAAAGCGACCAATGGGGACTCACGTTGTTGATCATGAGGTACATGATGGTCTTCGGCATAAGGTCCCTGACGGTCTTGTTGACGA